>NC_133103.1:43965509-44065509 GCF_022965805.1 Primulina eburnea | reverse complement strand
GAACACTTTTGCGTGCTATTCTTAAAAAGAACTTGGATTGACATTTCTATGGACTTTATTTTGGGGTTGCCTAGGACTAAGAAGGGGAGGATTCTATTTTTGTTGTTGTGGATAGATTCTCTAAGATGACACATTTTATAGCTTGTCATAAAACCGATGATGCTTCAAACATTGCGGATTTGTTCTTTAGAGAAGTCGCTAGGTTGCATGGAATGCCTAGGACTATTGTTTCTGGTCGCGATGTTAAATTTTGAGTTACTTTTGGAATACTTTATGGGCTAAACTTGGCACAAAATTGTTGTTTTCTACTACTTGTCATCCTCAAACGGATGGACAAACTGAAGTTGTCAATAGAACTTTGGGAACACTTTTGCGTGATATTCTTAAAAAAAGACTTGGATTGGACATGTCTATATGGACTTTGAATTTGGGGTTGTTGCCCTTAGGACTAAGAAGGGGATGGATCTATTTTTCTGTTGTGGATAGATGCTTAAAATGGCCATTTTATAGCTTGTCATAAAACCTCGAGATGCTTCAAACATTGCCGGATTTTTTATTATAGAGAAGTCGTTAGGTTTTGCATGCATTATTTGATAGTTGTTTCTGGTCGCGATGTTAAATTTTTGAGTTACTTTTGGAGTACTTTATTGGCTAACTTGGCACAAAATTGTTGTTTTTACTACTTGTCATCCTCAAACGGAATGGACAAACTGAAGTTGTCAATAGAACTTGAGAACACTTTTGCGTGCTATTCTTAAAAAGAACTTGGATTGACATTTCTATGGACTTTATTTTGGGGTTGCCTAGGACTAAGAAGGGGAGGGATTCTATTTTTGTTGTTGTGGATAGATTCTCTAAGATGGACACATTTTATAGCTTGTCATAAAACCGATGATGCTTCAAACATTGCGGATTTGTTCTTTAGAGAAGTCGCTAGGTTTGCATGGCATGCCTAGGACTATGTTTCTGGTCGCGATTTAAATTCTTGAGTTACTTTTGGAATACTTATATGGGCCTAAACTTGGCACAAAATTGTTGTTTTCTACTACTTGTCATCCTCAAAACGGATGGACAAACTGAAGTTGTCAATAGAACTTTGGGAACACTTTTGCGTGCTATTCTTAAAAAGAACTTGGATTGACATTTCTATGGACTTTATTTTGGGGTTGCCTAGGACTAAGAAGGGGAGGGATTCTATTTTTGGTTGTTGTGGATAGATTCTCTAAGATGGCACATTTTATAGCTTGTCATAAAACCGATGATGCTTCAAACATTGCGGATTTGTTCTTTAGAGAAGTCGCTAGGTTGCATGGCATGCCTAGGACTATTGTTTCTGGTCGCGATGTTAAATTCTTGAGTTACTTTTGGAATACTTTATGGGCTAAACTTGGCACAAAATTGTTGTTTTCTACTACTTGTCATCCTCAAACGGATGGACAAACTGAAGTTGTCAATAGAACTTTGGAACACTTTTGCGTGCTATTCTTAAAAAGAACTTGGATTGACATTTCTATGGACTTTATTTTGGGGTTGCCTAGGACTAAGAAGGGGAGGGATTCTATTTTTGTTGTTGTGGATAGATTCTCTAAGATGGCACATTTTATAGCTTGTCATAAAACCGATGATGCTTCAAACATTGCGGATTTGTTCTTTAGAGAAGTCGCTAGGTTGCATGGAATGCCTAGGACTATTGTTTCTGGTCGCGATGTTTAAATTCTTGAGTTACTTTTGGAATACTTTATGGGCTAAACTTGGCACAAAATTGTTGTTTTCTACTACTTGTCATCCTCAAACGGATGGACAAACTGAAGTTGTCAATAGAACTTTGGGAACACTTTTGCGTGCTATTCTTAAAAAGAACTTGGATTGACATTTCTATGGACTTTATTTTGGGGTTGCCTAGGACTAAGAAGGGGAGGGATTCTATTTTTGTTGTTGTGGATAGATTCTCTAAGATGGCACATTTTATAGCTTGTCATAAAACCGATGATGCTTCAAACATTGCGGATTTGTTCTTTAGAGAAGTCGTTAGGTTGCATGGCATGCCTAGGACTATTGTTTCTGGTCGCGATGTTAAATTCTTGAGTTACTTTTGGAAGACTTTATGGGCTAAACTTGGCACAAAATTGTTGTTTTCTACTACTTGTCATCCTCAAACGGATGGACAAACTGAAGTTGTCAATAGAACTTTGGGAACACTTTTGCGTGCTATTCTTAAAAAGAACTTGGATTGACATTTCTATGGACTTTATTTTGGGGTTGCCTAGGACTAAGAAGGGGAGGGATTCTATTTTTGTTGTTGTGGATAGATTCTCTAAGATGGCACATTTTATAGCTTGTTATAAAACCGATGATGCTTCAAACATTGCGGATTTGTTCTTTAGAGAAGTCGTTAGGTTGCATGGCATGCCTAGGACTATTGTTTCTGGTCGCGATGTTAAATTCTTGAGTTACTTTTGGAAGACTTTATGGGCTAAACTTGGCACAAAATTTGTTGTTTTCTACTACTTGTCATCCTCAAACGGATGGGACAACTGAAGTTAGTCAATAGAACTTTGGGAACACTTTTAGCGTGCTATTCTTAAAAAGAACTTGGAGTGACACTTTCGATGGACTTTATTTTGGGGTTTGCCGAGGACTACGAAGGGAGGGATTCCTATTGATTGTTTGTTGTGGATAGATTCTCTAAGATGGCAACATTTTATAAGCTTGCCTATAAAAGCCGATGATTGCTTCAAACGATATGCGGATTTGTTCTTAGAGAAGTCGCTTAGGTTGCCATGGAATGCCCTAGGACTAATTGTTTCTGGTCGCGATGTTAAATTCGTGAGTTAACTTATGGGAAGACTTATGGGCATAAAACTTGGCACAAAATTGGTGTTTCTACTACTTGTTCATCCGCAAACGGATGGACAAACTGAAGGTTTCAAGTAGAACGTAATGGGAACCACCTTGTGCGTGATATTCGGAAAAAGAACTTGGATTGAATTTCGATGGACTTTATTTTGGGGATGGCCGAGGACTAAGAAGGGGAGGGATTCTATTTTTGTTGTTGTGGATAGATTCTCTAAGATGGCACATTTTATAGCTTGTCATAAAACCGATGATGCTTCAAACATTGCGGATTTGTTCTTTAGAGAAGTCGTTAGGTTGCATGGCATGCCTAGGACTATTGTTTCTGGTCGCGATGTTAAATTCTTGAGTTACTTTTGGAAGACTTTATGGGCTAAACTTGGCACAAAATTGTTGTTTTCTACTACTTGTCATCCTCAAACGGATGGACAAACTGAAGTTGTCAATAGAACTTTGGGAACACTTTTGCGTGCTATTCTTAAAAAGAACTTGGATTGACATTTCTATGGACTTTATTTTGGGGTTGCCTAGGACTAAGAAGGGGAGGGATTCTATTTTTGTTGTTGTGGATAGATTCTCTAAGATGGCACATTTTATAGCTTGTCATAAAACCGATGATGCTTCAAACATTGCGGATTTGTTCTTTAGAGAAGTCGCTAGGTTGCATGGCATGCCTAGGACTATTGTTTCTGGTCGCGATGTTAAATTCTTGAGTTACTTTTGGAATACTTTATGGGCTAAACTTGGCACAAAATTGTTGTTTTCTACTACTTGTCATCCTCAAACGGATGGACAAACTGAAGTTGTCAATAGAACTTTGGGAACACTTTTGCGTGCTATTCTTAAAAAGAACTTGGATTGACATTTCTATGGACTTTATTTTGGGGTTGCCTAGGACTAAGAAGGGGAGGGATTCTATTTTTGTTGTTGTGGATAGATTCTCTAAGATGGCACATTTTATAGCTTGTCATAAAACCGATGATGCTTCAAACATTGCGGATTTGTTCTTTAGAGAAGTCGTTAGGTTGCATGGAATGCCTAGGACTATTGTTTCTGGTCGCGATGTTAAATTCTTGAGTTACTTTTGGAAGACTTTATGGGCTAAACTTGGCACAAAATTGTTGTTTTCTACTACTTGTCATCCTCAAACGGATGGACAAACTGAAGTTGTCAATAGAACTTTGGGAACACTTTTGCGTGCTATTCTTAAAAAGAACTTGGATTGACATTTCTATGGACTTTATTTTGGGGTTGCCTAGGACTAAGAAGGGGAGTGATTCTATTTTTGTTGTTGTGGATAGATTCTCTAAGATGGCACATTTTATAGCTTGTCATAAAACCGATGATGCTTCAAACATTGCGGATTTGTTCTTTAGAGAAGTCGTAGGTTGCATGGCATGCCTAGGACTATTGTTTCTGGTCGCGATGTTAAATTCTTGAGTTACTTTTGGAAGACTTATGGGCTAAACTTGGCACAAAATTGTTGTTTTCTACTACTTGTCATCCTCAAACGGATGGACAAACTGAAGTTGTTCAATAGAACTTTGGGAACACTTTTGCGTGCTATTCTTAAAAAGAACTTGGATTGACATTTCTATGGACTTTATTTTGGGGTTGCCTAGGACTAAGAAGGGGAGGGATTCTATTTTGTTGTTGTGGATAGATTCTCTAAGATGGCACATTTTTATAGCTTGTCATAAAACCGATGATGCTTCAAACATTGCGGATTTGTTCTTTAGAGAAGTCGTTAGGTTGCATGGCATGCCTAGGAATATTGTTTCTGGTCGCGATGTTAAGATTCTTGAAGTTACTTTTGGAAGACTTTATGGGCTAAACTTGGCAACAAAATTGTTGTTTTCTTACTACTTGTCATCCTCAAACGGATGGACAAACTGAAGTTGTCAATAGAACTTTGGGAACACTTTTGCGTGCTATTCTTAAAAAGAACTTGGATTGACATTTCTATGGACTTTATTTGGGGTTGCCGAGGACTAAGAAGGGGAGTGAGATCCTATTATTTGTTGTTGTGGATAGATTCTCTAAGATGGCACATTTTATAGCTTGTCATAAAACGATGATTCTTCAAACATTGCGGATTTGGGTCTTTAGAGAAGTACGTAGGTTGCATGGCATGCCTAGGACTATTGTTTCTGGTCGCGATGTTTAAATTCTTGAGTTAACTTTTGGAACTTTATGGGCTAAACTTGGCACAAAATTGTTGATTTCTACTACTTGTCATCCTCAAACGGATGGACAAAACTGAAGTTTGTCAATAGAACTTTGGGAACACTTTTGCGTGCTATTCTTAAAAGAACTTGGATTGACATTTATATGGACTTTATTTGGTGTTGCCTAGGACTAAGAAGTGGAGTGATGTATTTTTGTTGTTGTGGATAGATTCTCTAAGATGGAACATTTATAGCTTGTCATAAAACCGATGATGCTTCAAACATTGAGGATTTGTTCTTTAGAGAAGTCGCTTATGTTGCATGGAATGCCTAGGACTATTGTTTTTGGACGCGATGTTAAATTCTTGAGTTACTTTTGGAAGACTTTATGGGCTAAACTTGGCACAAAATTGTTGTTTTCTACTAATTGTCATCCTCAAACGGATAGACAAACTGAAGTTGTCAACAGAACTTTGGGAACACTTTTGCGTGCTATTCTTAAAAAGAACTTGGATTGACATTTCTATAGACTTTATTTTGGGGTTTCCTAGGACTAAGAAGGGGACGGATTTATTTTTGTTGTTGTGGATAGATTCTCTAAGATGGCACATTTTATAGCTTGTTCATAAAACCGATGATGCTTCAAAACATTGCGGATTTTTCTTTAGAGAAAGTCGCTAGGTTTCATTGAATGCCTAGGACTATTGTTTCTGGTCGCGATGTTAAATTCTTGAGTTACTTTTGGAAGACTTTATGGGCTAAACTTGGCACAAAATTGTTGTTTTCTACTACTTGTCATCCTCAAACGGATGGACAAACTGAAGTTTCAATAGAACTTTGGGAACACTTTTGCGTGCTATTCTTAAAAAGAACTTGGATTGACATTTCGATGGACTTTATTTTGGGGTTGCCGAGGACTAAGAAGAGGAGTGATTCTATTTTTGTTTTTGTGGATAGATTCTCTAAGATGACACATTTTATAGCTTGTCATAAAACCGATGATGCTTCAAACATTGCGGATTTGTTCTTTAGAGAAGTCGCTAGGTTGCATGGAATGCCTAGTACTATTGTTTCTGGTCGCGATGTTAAATTCTTGAATTACTTTTGGAATACTTTATGGGCTAAACTTGACACAAAATTGTTGTTTCTACTAATTGTTGTGGGGACCCGGCTCTAACTCTTTTCTTTGGGATTAAATGGATCATTAATATAAAAAGTGGGTCAAATTTTTGCTTTACAACATTAATTCTATTGTATGTACACAAGCACAAGTTCTTTATTTATATTACAAACTTACGAACATATCTTGTTCTAGTATATTCATCCACTAGTGTTTAATACAATAAAGCATATACAAATAGTCCAAGTCTACTAAAAACCACTAGTCCTCTGCTGCGCCCGTAGTCTCCACGCTATATCAATCTCGTCTCTGTCTCGACCCAGATCCTGCCCCACCTGTTGTTATGCACACCTACAGACATAACAACATCCGGAAACTCCGGGGAGAACAAATCCCAGTATAAACATGTATACAGGCATATAATCAATCTAGACATGAAACATGCTATTATGAATGACAATCATATGAACATGCAATGCGAATCAAACCATGTCTGGACTCGACTCGACTAGAACTCTAGGGATCCCGGTGTGAATAAGACGATCTATCACCTACCCTCCCAATCGGGGTGACGGTATGTCTTATTTTTAGACTTCGGCCTGATCTGTATCCACATCTACAATAGGAGAATGATCTTCCCCTAAGCTGCGATAATGAACCGAATCATCTAGAAGTTTTGACGGATCTGTCAAGACCTCCTATCTTAAATGCAATGCATAACAATCTGTAAACAATGCATAATCATCTCAAAAAGATTTGAATACAATTCTATAAACAAATCACAATCATAATTCAAGATAAAATATAAATCTAGTATGTGATTTTGGTTGGGAAACTCAAATGAGATCTCATTTGAGTTGTATCTCCCCAAACAAAACATGCATATATACCTTGCGTTGTTCAACCTATATCTATGTCGAGGTCTCGGTGTCGAAGTGAGGCACAATGAATCTGAAATGGCAATGATCAATATATCTTCTATTAATTCTTAACCAAATTCAACACTTCTACAAATCACTAGTACATCTAAACACAATTTGACGGCATAACGACGTAGTTTCTCGATACCGATCAATCCAACTTTCAACATATATCAATATCTAATTTCCACAATCCATAATCAACCTCATAGAACATCTACTCTCAAATCTGCATAATTCAACAATAAACATGCTGAAAAAATCGTAACAATTGAGTACGATATCATTTCTTCGTTCCGGTTGTGTTTTTACGATGCCTATATTCTTAAGAACATCTAATAGCCATCACATCTTAATTTCTCCAATACATAAAATCTGAACCATGTTGGAATTCAAAAATACATACATTACCTTGTAGCACTTAATGAGAGGAGCTCAAAAATGAAATCGGATTAACGTTTGGATGATTAAATCTTGTAATATCAAGTCCTAGAATGATTGAAGCTTGGAGGGGATTTCTGAGAGTTACGCTTTCTTCTTTCGTTGCTAACTGATGAAATGAAGACATATTATATATATATATCATATATATATATATATATATATATATATATATATATATATATATATATATATATATATATATATATTGCATGGCTACAAGCACATGGCTCTTCCTTTGGATTACACGTCTCGCGCATATGCGCGACATCACCCGCGCATATGCGCGAGACCTACTGGTCTCGGCAATGTTAATTCACACACCCTCGCGCATATGCGCCATTCTTTTCGCGCATATGCGCCAAAGCTTCTGGAGGTGTCGCGCATATGCGCGACTTATCTCGCGCATGTACGCCAATGTCTCTGGACGTGTCACGCATGTGCGCACCTTTATTCGCGCATATGCGCCGATGCTACTATAGTTCTCATGCATATGCGCCCATTTCTTTCTTCGCGCATAGGCCCATAGCTTCGGGCCCTTTACATTTATTCTTAACCTTTCTCATCTTTTCTCATGTCTTTCCTATTCCCATTCTACTTAGTGTTTCTCATGCAATATCATGCAACTCTCACATCTTCGAAAATCGTATTAATGAAGACTAAAAAATCTTGAGCCTTACAATTGTCATCCTCAAACGGATGGAGAAACTGAAGTTGTCAATAGAACTTTGGGAACACTTTTGTGTGCTATTCTTAAAAAGAACTGGATTGCATTTCTATGGCCGTTATTTGGGGTTGCCTAGGACTAAGAAGGGGAGGGATGATATTTTTGTTGTTGTGTATAGATTCTCGAAAATGGCACATTTTATAGCTTGTCATAAAACCGATGATGCTTTAAACATTGCGGATTTGTTCTTTAGAGAAGTAGTTAGGTTGCAATGGCATGCCTAGGACTATTGTTTCTCGTCGCGATGTTAAATTCTTGAGTTACTTTTGGAAGACTTTATTGGGCTAAACTTGGCACAAAATTGTTGTTTTTTTACTACTTGTCATCCTCAAAACGGATGGACAACGGAAGTTGTCAATGGAACTTTGGGAACACTTTGCGTGCTATTCTTAAAAAGAACTTGGATTGACATTTCTATGGATTTTATTTTGGGATTGCCTAGGACTAAGAAGGGGAGGTATTCTAGTTTTTGTTGTTGTGGATAGATTCTCTAAGATGGCACATTTTATAGCTTGTCATAAAACGATGATGCTTCAAACATTGCGGATTTGTTCTTTAGAGAAGTCGTTAGGTTGCATTGCATGCCTAGGGACTATTGTTTCTGGTCGCGATGTTAAATTCTTGAGTTACTTTGGAAGACTTTATGGGCTAAACTTGGCACAAAATTGTTGTTTTCTACTACTTGAGATCCTCAAACGGATGGACAAACTGAAGTTTTCAATAGAACTTTGGGAAAACTTTTGCGTGCTATTCTTAAAAAGAAATTGGATTGACATTTCGATTGACTTTATTTTGGGGTTGCCGAGGACTAAGAAGGGGAGTGATTCTATTTTTTGTTTTTGTTGATAGATTCTTAAGATGGCACATTTTATAGTTTGTCATAAAAACCGATTGATGCTTCAAACATTGCGGATTTGTTCTTAGAGAAGTCGTTAGGTTGCATGGCATGCCTAGGGCTATGGTTTTGGTCGCGATGTTAAATTCTTAAATACTTTTGGAAGACTTTATGGGCTAACTTGGCACAAAATTGTTGTTTTCTACTACTTTCATTCTCAAACGGATGGGACAAAACTTGAAGGTTGTCAATAGAACTTTGGGAACACTTTTGCGTGCTATTCTTAAAAGAACTTGGATTGACATTTCTATGGACTTTATTTTGGGGTTTCCTAGGACTAAGAAGGGAGGGATTTTATTTTTCTTGTTGTGGATAGATTCTCTAAGATGGCACATTTTATAGCTTGTCATAAAACCGTTGATGCTTCAAACATTGCGGATTTGTTCTTTAGAGAAGTCGCTAGGTTGCATGGAATGCCTAGCACTATTGTTTCTTGTCGCAATGTTAAAATTCTTGAGTTACTTTTGGAATACTTTATGGGCTAAACTTGGCACAAAATTGTTGTTTTCTACTAATTGTCATCCTCAAACGGATGGACAAACTGAAGTTGTCAATAGAACTTTGGGAACACTTTTGCGTGCTATTCTTAAAAAGAACTTGGATTGACATTTCTATGGACATTATTTGGGTTGCCTAGGACTAAGAAGGGGAGGGATTATATTTTTGTTGTTGTGTATAGATTCTCAAAGATGGCAAATTTTATAGCTTGTCATAAAACCGATGATGCTTTAAACATTGCGGATTGTTTCTTTAGAGAAAGTCGTTAGGGTTGCATGGCTGCCTAGGACTATTGTTTCAAGTCCGATGTTAAATTCTTTGAGTTACTTTTGGAAAGACTTTATGGGCTAACTTGGCACAAAATTGTTGTTTTTTACTACTTGTCATCCTCAAACGGATGGACAAACTGAAGTTGTCAATAGAAACTTTGGGAACACTTTTGCGTGCTATTCTTAAAAAGGAACTTGGATTGACATTTCTATGGACTTTTTTTGGGGTTGCCTAGGACTAAGAAGGGGAGGGGATTCTATTTTTGTTGTTGTGGATAGATTCTCTAAGATGGCACATTTTATAGCTTGTCATAAAACCGATGATGCTTCAAACATCGCGGATTTGTTCTTTAGAGAAGCCGATAGGTTGCATGGAATGCCTAGGAATATTGTTTCTGGTCGCGATGTTGAATTCTTGAGTTACTTTTGGAAGACTTTATGGGCTAAACTTGGCACAAAATTGTTGTTTTCTACTACTTGTCATCCTCAAACGGATGGACAAACTGAAGTTTTCAATAGAACTTTGGGAACAATTTTGCGTGCTATTCTTAAAAAGAACTTGGATTGACATTTCGATGGACTTTATTTTGGGGTTGCCGAGGACTAAGAAGGGAAGTTGTAACGACCCATTACAAGCCCAGTGGACCGCCCATACGGCCCACTACCCCAATCGACCCAAGGCTACCCCGATCTTGTGACTTGGCCCGTAGGCCCAGTGGGCTTGCCCACCCTGTGGTGTCACTCACGGGCTTTCCATAGGCGTCGTATGGGTTACTCATAGAACTCTTAAGCCCATGAACTTAAGTTTGTGCCTCCCAGGATCGAACCCAAGATCACATGGATATATAGATACTTGGCACAATCCTGGTACCAATTGAGTTACTTTTGGAAGACTTTATGGGCTAAACTTGGCACAAAATTGTTGTTTTCTACTACTTGTCATCCCCAAACGGATGGACAAACTGAAGTTTTAATAGAACTTTGGGAACACTTTTGTGTGCTATTCTTAAAAAGAACTTGGATTGACATTTCGATGGACTTTATTTTGGGGTTGCCGAGGCCTAAAAAGGGGAGTGATTCTATTTTTGTTGTTGTGGATAGATTCTCTAAGATGGCACATTTTATAGCTTGTCATAAAACCGATGATGCTTCAAACATTGCGGATTTGTTCTTTAGAGAAGTCGTTAGGTTGCATGGCAAGCCTAGGACTATTGTTTCTGGTCGCGATGTTAAATTCTTCAGTTACTTTTGGAAGACTTTATGGGCTAAACTTGGCACAAAATTGTTGATTTCTACTACTTGTCATCCTCAAACGGATGGACAAACTGAAGTTGTCAATAGAACTTTGGGAACACTTTTGCGTGTTATTCTTAAAAAGAACTTGGATTGACATTTCTATGGACTTTTTTTGGGGTTGCCTAGGACTAAGAAGGGGAGGGATTCTATTTTTGTTGTTGTGGATAGATTCTCTAAGATGGCACATTTTATAGCTTGTCATAAAACCGATGATGCTTCAAACATCGTGGATTTGTTCTTTAGAGAAGCCGATAGGTTGCATGGAATGCCTAGGAATATTGTTTCTGGTCGCGATGTTGAATTCTTGAGTTACTTTTGGAAGACTTTATGGGCTAAACTTGGCACAAAATTGTTGTTTTCTACTACTTGTCATCCCCAAACGGATGGACAAACTGAAGTTTTCAATAGAACTTTGGGAACACTTTTGCGTGCTATTCTTAAAAAGAACTTGGATTGACATTTCTATGGACTTTATTTTGGGGTTGCCGAGGACTAAGAAGGGGAGTGATTCTATTTTTGTTGTTGTGGATAGATTCTCTAAGATGGCACATTTTATAGCTTGTCATAAAACCGATGATGCTTCAAACATTGCGGATTTGTTCTTTAGAGAAGTCGTTAGGTTGCATGGCATGCCTAGGACTATTGTTTCTGGTCGCGATGTTAAATTCTTGAGTTACTTTTGGTAGACTTTATGGGCTAAACTTGGCACAAAATTGTTGATTTCTACTACTTGTCATCCTCAAACGGATGGACAAACTGAAGTTTTCAATAGAACTTTGGGAACACTTTTGCGTGCTATTCTTAAAAAGAACTAGGATTGACATTTCGATGGACTTTATTTTGGGGTTGCCTAGGACTAAGAAGGGGAGTGATTCTATTTTTGTTGTTGTGGAAAGATTTTCTAAGATGGCACATTTTATAGCTTGTCATAAAACCGATGATGCTTCAAACATTGCGGATTTGTTCTTTAGTGAAGTCGTTAGGTTGCATGGCATGCCTAGGACTAATGTTTCTGGTCGCGATGTTAAATTCTTGAGTTACTTTTGGAAGATTTTATGGGCTAAACTTGGCACAAAATTGTTGTTTTCTACTACTTGTCATCCTCAAACGGATGGACAAACTGAAGTTTTCAATTGAACTTTGGGAACACTTTGCGTGCTATTCTTAAAAAGAACTTGGATTGACATTTCGATGGACTTTATTTTGGGGTTGCCGAGGACTAAGAAGGGGAGTGATTCTATTTTTGTTGTTGTGGATAGATTCTCTAAGATGGCACATTTTATAGCTTGTCATAAAACCGATGATTCTTCAAACATTGCGGATTTGTTTTTTAGAGAAGTCGTTAGGTTGCATGGCATGCCTAGGACTATTGTTTCTGGTCGCGATGTTAAATTCTTGAGTTACTTTTGGAAGACTTTATGGGCTAAACTTGGCACAAAATTGTTGTTTTCTACTACTTGTCATCCTCAAACGGATGGACAAACTGAAGTTGTCAATAGAACTTTGGGAACAATTTTGCGTGCTATTCTTAAAAAGAACTTGGATTGACATTTATATGGACTTTATTTTGGTGTTGCCTAGGACTAAGAAGTGGAGGGATTGTATTTTTGTTGTTGTGGATAGATTCTCTAAGATGGAACATTTTATAGCTTGTCATAAAACCGATGATGCTTCAAACATTGAGGATTTGTTCTTTAGAGAAGTCGCTATGTTGCATGGAATGCCTAGGACTATTGTTTTTGGACGCGATGTTAAATTCTTGAGTTACTTTGGAAGACTTTATGGGCTAAACTTGGCACAAAATTGTTGTTTTCTACTAATTGTCATCCTCAAACGGATAGACAAACTGAAGTTGTCAACAGAACTTTGGGAACACTTTTGCGTGCTATTCTTAAAAAGAACTTGGATTGACATTTCTATAGGACTTTATTTTGGGGTTTCCAGGACTAAGAAGGTGACGGATTCTATTTTTGTTGTTGTGGATAGATTCTCTAAGATGGCACATTTTATAGCTTGTCATAAAACCGTTGATGCTTCAAACATTGCGGATTTGTTCTTTAGAGAAGTCGCTAGGTTTCATTGAATGCCTAGGACTATTGTTTCTGGTCGCGATGTTAAATTCTTGAGTTACTTTTGGAAGACTTTATGGGCTAAACTTGGCACAAAATTGTTGTTTTCTACTACTTGTCATCCTCAAACGGATGGACAAACTGAAGTTTTCAATTGAACTTTGGGAACACTTTTGCGTGCTATTCTTAAAAAGAACTTGGATTGACATTTCGATGGACTTTATTTTGGGGTTGCCGAGGACTAAGAAGGGGAGTGATTCTATTTTTGTTTTTGTGGATAGATTCTCTAAGATGACACATTTTATAGCTTGTCATAAAACCGATGATGCTTCAAACATTGCGGATTTGTTCTTTAGAGAAGTCGCTAGGGTTGCATGGAATGCCTAGGACTATTGTTTCTGGTCGCGATGTTAAATTCTTGAGTTAATTTTGGAATACTTTATGGGCTAAACTTGACACAAAATTGTTGTTTCTACTAATTGTTGTGGGGACCCGGCTCTAACTCTTTTCTTTGGGATTAAATGGATCATTAATATAAAAAGTGGGTCAAATTTTTGCTTTACAACATTAATTCTATTGTATGTACACAAGCACAAGTTCTTTATTTATATTACAACATACGAACATATCTTGTTCTAGTATATTCATCCAACTAGTGTTTAATACAATAAAGCATATACAAATAGTCCAAGTCTACTAAAAACCACTAGTCCTCTGCTGCGCCCGTAGTCTCCACGCTATATCAATCTCGTCTCTGTCTCGACCCAGATCCTGCCCCACCTGTTGTTATGCACACATACAGACATAACAACATCCGGAAACTCCGGGGAGAACAAATCCCAGTATAAACATGTATACATGCATATAATCAATCTAGACATGAAACATGCTATTATGAATGACAATCATATGAACATGCAATGCGAATCAAACCATGTCTGGACTCGACTCGACTAGAACTCTAGGGATCCCGGTGTGAATAAGACGATCTATCACCTACCCTCCCAATCGGGGTGACGGTATGTCTTATTTTTAGACTTCGGCCTGATCTGTATCCACATCTACAATAGGAGAATGATCTTCCCCTAAGCTGCGATATCACCGAACATCTAGAAGTTTGACGGATCTGTCAAGACTCCCTATCTTAATGCAATGCATAACAATCTGTAAACAATGCATAATCATCTCAAAAGATTTGAATACAATTCTATAAACAAATCACAATCATAATTCAAGATAAAATATAAATCTAGTATGTGATTTTGGTTGGGAAACTCAAATGAGATCTCATTTGAGTTGTATCTCCCCAAACAAAACATGCATTATACCTTGCGTTGTTCAACCTATATCTATGTCGAGGTCTCGGTGTCGAAGTGAGGCACAATGAATCTGAAATGGCAATGATCAATATATCTTCTATTAATTCTTAACCAAATTCAACACTTCTACAAATCACTAGTACATCTAAACACAATTTGACGGCATAACGACGTAGTTTCTCGATACCGATCAATCCAACTTTCAACATATATCAATATCTAATTTCCACAATCCATAATCAACCTCATAGAACATCATAATCTCAAAATCTGCATAATTCAACAATAAACATGCTGAAAAAATCGTAACAATTGAGTACGATATCATTTCTTCGTTCCGGTTGTGTTTTTACGATGCCTATATTCTTAAGAACATCTAATAGCCATCACATCTTAATTTCTCCAATACATAAATCTGAACCATGTTGGAATTCAAAAATACATACATTACCTTGTAGCACTTAATGAGAGGAGCTCAAAAATGAAATCGGATTAACGTTTGGATGATTAAATCTTGTAATATCAAGTCCTAGAATGATTGAAGCTTGGAGGGGATTTCTGAGAGTTACGCTTTCTTCTTTCGTTGCTAACTGATGAAATGAAGACATATTATATATATATACATATATATATATATATATATATATATATATATATATATATATATATATATATATATATATATATTGCATGGCTACAAGCACATGGCTCTTCCTTTGGATTACACGTCTCGCGCATATGCGCGACATCACCCGCGCATATGCGCGAGACCTACTGGTCTCGGCAATGTAATTCACAACACCTCGCGCATATGCGCCATTCTTTTCGCGCATATGCGCCAAAGCTTCTGGAGGTGTCGCGCATATGCGCGACTTATCTCGCGCATGTACGCCAATGTCTCTGGACGTGTCACGCATGTGCGCACCTTTATTCGCGCATATGCGCCGATGCTACTATAGTTCTCATGCATATGCGCCCATTTCTTCGCGCATATGCACCATAGCTTCGGCCCTTTACATTTATTCTTAACCTTTCTCATCTTTTCTCATGTCTTTCCTATTCCCATTCTACTTAGTGTTTCTCATGCAATATCATGCACTCTCACATCTTCGAAAATCGTATTAATGAAGACTAAAAAATCTTGAGCCTTACAATTGTCATCCTCAAACGGATGGAGAAACTGAAGTTGTCAATAGAACTTTGGGAACACTTTTGTGTGCTATTCTTAAAAAGAACTTGGATTGGCATTTCTATGGACGTTATTTGGGGTTGCCTAGGACTAAGAAGGGGATGGATTCTATTTTGTTGTTGTGGATAGATTCTCTAAGATGGCACATTTTATAGCTTGTCATAAAACCGATGATGCTTCAAACATTGCGGATTTTCTTAGAGAAGTCGCTAGGTTGCATGGAATGCCTAGGACTATGTTTCTGTCGCGATGTTAAATTTTTGAGTTACTTTTGGAATACTTTATGGCTAAACTTGGCACAAAATTGTTGTTTTCTACTACTTGTCATCCTCAAACGGATGGACAAACTGAAGTTGTCAATAGAAACTTTGGAACACTTTTGCGTGCTATTCTTAAAAGAAACTTGGATTGACATTTCTATGGACTTTATTTTGGGGTTGCCTAGGACTAAGAAGGGGAGGGATTCTATTTTGTTGTTGTGGATAGATTCTCTAAGATGGCACATTTTATAGCTTGTCATAAAACCGATGATGCTTCAAACCTTGCGGATTTGTTCTTTAGAGAAGTCGCTAGGTGCATGGAATGCCTAGGACTATTGTTTTTTGGTTGCGATGTTAAATTCTTGAGTTACTTTTGGAATACTTTATGGGCTAAACTTGGCACAAAATTGTTGTTTTCCACTACTTGTCATCCTCAACGTATGGACAAACTGAAGTTGTCAATAGAACTTTGGGAACACTTTTGCGTGCTATTCTTAAAAAGAACTTGGATTGACATTTCTATGGACTTTATTTTGGGGTTGCCGAGGACTAAGAAGGGGAGTGATTCTATTTTTGTTGTTGGTGATAGATTCTCTAAGATGGCACATTTTATAGCTTGTCATAAACCGATGATGCTTCAAACATTGCGGATTTGTTCTTTAGAGAAGTCGCTAGGTTGCATGGAATGCCTAGGACTATTGTTTTCTGGTCGCGATGTTAAATTCTTGAGTTACTTTTGGAAGACTTTATGGGCTAAACTTGGCACAAAATTGTTGTTTTCTACTACTTGTCATCCTCAAACGGATGGACAAACTGAAGTTGTCAATAGAACTTTGGGAACACTTTTGCGTGCTATTCTTAAAAGAACTTGGATTGACATTTCTATGGACTTTATTTTGGGGTTGCCTAGGACTAAGAAGGGGAGGGATTCTATTTTTGTTGTTGTGGATAGATTCTCTAAGATGGCACATTTTATAGCTTGTCATAAAACCGATGATGCTTCAAACATTGCGGATTTGTTCTTTAGAGAAGTCGTTAGGTTGCATGGCATGCCTAGGACTATTGTTTCTGGTCGCGATGTTAAATTCTTGAGTTACTTTTGGAAGACTTTATGGGCTAAACTTGGCACAAAATTGTTGTTTTCTACTACTTGTCATCCTCAAACGGATGGACAAACTGAAGTTGTCAATAGAACTTTGGGAACACTTTTGCGTGCTATTCTTAAAAAGAACTTGGATTGACATTTCTATGGACTTTATTTTGGGGTTGCCGAGGACTAAGAAGGGGAGTGATTCTATTTTTGTTTTTGTTGATAGATTCTCTAAGATGGCACATTTATAGCTTGTCATAAAACCGATGATGCTTCAAACATTGCGGATTTGTTCTTTAGAGAAGTCGTTAGGTTGCATGGCATGCCTAGGACTATTGTTTCTGGTCGCGATGTTAATTCTTGAGTTACTTTTGGAAGACTTTATGGGCTAAACTTGGCACAAAATTGTTGTTTTCTACTACTTGTCATCCTCAAACGATGGACAAACTGAAGTTGTCAATAGAACTTTGGGAACACTTTGCGTGCTATTCTTAAAAAGAACTTGGATTGACATTTCTATGGACTTTATTTTGGGGTTGCCTAGGACTAAGAAGGGGAGGGATTCTATTTTGTTGTTGTGGATAGATTCTCTAAGATGGCACATTTTATAGCTTGTCATAAAACCGATGATGCTTCAAACATTGCGGATTTGTTCTTTAGAGAAGTCGTTAGGTTGCATGGCATGCCTAGGACTATTGTTTCTGGTCGCGATGTTAAATTCTTGAGTTACTTTTGGAAGACTTTATGGGCTAAACTTGGCACAAATTGTTGTTTTTCTACTACTTGTCATCCTCAAACGGATGGACAAACTGAAGTTTTCAATAGAACTTTGGGAACACTTTTGCGTGCTATTCTTAAAAAGAACTTGGATTGACATTTCGATGGACTTTATTTTGGGGTTGCCGAGGACTAGAAGGGGAGTGATTCTATTTTTTTGTTTGTGGATAGATTCTCTAAGATGGCACATTTTATAGCTTGTCATAAAACCGATGATGCTTCAAACATTGCGATTTGTTCTTTAGAGAAGTCGTTAGGTTGCATGGCATGCCTAGGACTATTGTTTCTGGTCGCGATGTTAAATTCTTGAGTTACTTTTGGAAGACTTTATGGGCTAAACTTGGCACAAAATTGTTGTTTTCTACTACTTGTCATCCTCAAACGGATGGACAAACTGAAGTTGTCAATAGAACTTTGGGAACACTTTTGCGTGCTATTCTTAAAAAGAACTTGGATTGACATTTCTATGGACTTTATTTTGGGGTTTGCCTAGGACTAGAAGGGGAGGATTCTATTTTTTGTTGTTGTGGATAGATTCTCTAAGATGGCACATTTTATAGCTTGTTATAAAACCGATGATGCTTCAAACATTGCGAATTTGTTCTTTAGAGAAGTCGCTAGGTTGCATGGAATGCCTAGGACTATTGTTTCTGGTCGCGATGTTAAATTCTTGAGTTACTTTTGGAATACTTTATGGGCCAAACTTGGCACAAAATTGTTGTTTTCTACTACTTGTCATCCTCAAACGGATGGACAAACTGAAGTTGTCAATAGAACTTTGGGAACACTTTGCGTGCTATTCTTAAAAAGAACTTGGATTGACATTTCTATGGACTTTTTTTTCTTTTTTTTGGGGTTGCCTAGGACTAAGAAGGGGAGGGATTCTATGTTGTTGTTGTGGATAGATTCTCTAAGATGGCACATTTTATAGCTTGTTCATAAAACCGATGATGCTTCGAAACATTGCGGATTTGTTCTTTAGAGAAGTCGCTAGGTTGCATGGAATGCCTAGGACTATTGTTTCTGGTCGCGATGTTAATTCTTGAGTTACTTTTGGAAGACTTTATGGGCTAAACTTGGCACAAAATTGTTGTTTTCTACTACTTGTCATCCCCAAACGGATGGACAAACTGAAGTTTTCAAGTAGAACTTTGGGAACACTTTTGCGTGCTATTCTTAAAAAGAACTTGGATTGACATTTCTATGGACTTTATTTTGGGGTTGCCGAGGACTAAGAAGGGGAGTGATTCTATTTTTGTTGTTGTGGATAGATTATCTAAGATGGCACATTTTATAGCTTGTCATAAAACCGATGATGCTTCAAACATTGCGGATTTGTTCTTTAGAGAAGTCGTTAGGTTGCATGGCATGCCTAGGACTATTGTTTCTGGTCGCGATGTTAAATTCTTGAGTTACTTTTGGTAGACTTTATGGGCTAAACTTGGCACAAAATTGTTGATTTCTACTACTTGTCATCCTCAAACGGATGGACAAACTGAAGTTTTCAATAGAACTTTGGGAACACTTTTGCGTGCTATTCTTAAAAAGAACTAGGATTGACATTTCGATGGACTTTATTTTGGGGTTGCCTAGGACTAAGAAGGGGAGTGATTCTATTTTTGTTGTTGTGGACAGATTTTCTAAGATGGCACATTTTATAGCTTGTCATGAAACCGATGATGCTTCAAACATTGCGGATTTGTTCTTTAGTGAAGTCGTTAGGTTGCATGGCATGCCTAGGACTAATGTTTCTGGTCGCGATGTTAAATTCTTGAGTTACTTTTGGAAGATTTTATGGGCTAAACTTGGCACAAAATTGTTGTTTTCTACTACTTGTCATCCTCAAACGGATGGACAAACTGAAGTTTTCAATTGAACTTTGGGAACACTTTTACGTGCTATTCTTAAAAAGAACTTGGATTGACATTTCGATGGACTTTATTTTGGGGTTGCCGAGGACTAAGAAGGGGAGTGATTCTATTTTTGTTGTTGTGGATAGATTCTCTAAGATGGCACATTTTATAGCTTGTCATAAAACCGATGATTCTT
The DNA here is from genome assembly GCF_022965805.1 of Primulina eburnea. Lineage (NCBI taxonomy): Eukaryota > Viridiplantae > Streptophyta > Magnoliopsida > Lamiales > Gesneriaceae > Primulina > Primulina eburnea. Next base: position 44,045,569 of record NC_133103.1, on the reverse strand, counting down.
CAAACATTGCGGATTTGTTTTTTAGAGAAGTCGTTAGGTTGCATGGCATGCCTAGGACTATTGTTTCTGGTCGCGATGTTAAATTCTTGAGTTACTTTTGGAAGACTTTATGGGCTAAACTTGGCACAAAATTGTTGTTTTCTACTACTTGTCATCCTCAAACGGATGGACAAACTGAAGTTGTCAATAGAACTTTGGGAACAATTTTGCGTGCTATTCTTAAAAAGAACTTGGATTGACATTTATATGGACTTTATTTTGGTGTTGCCTAGGACTAAGAAGTGGAGGGATTGTATTTTTGTTGTTGTGGATAGATTCTCTAAGATGGAACATTTTATAGCTTGTCATAAAACCGATGATGCTTCAAACATTGAGGATTTGTTCTTTAGAGAAGTCGCTATGTTGCATGGAATGCCTAGGACTATTGTTTTTGGACGCGATGTTAAATTCTTGAGTTACTTTTGGAAGACTTTATGGGCTAAACTTGGCACAAAATTGTTGTTTTCTACTAATTGTCATCCTCAAACGGATAGACAAACTGAAGTTGTCAACAGAACTTTGGGAACACTTTTGCGTGCTATTCTTAAAAAGAACTTGGATTGACATTTCTATAGACTTTATTTGGGGTTTCCTAGGACTAAGAAGGTGACGGATTTATTTTTGTTGTTGTGGATAGATTCTCTAAGATGGCACATTTTATAGCTTGTCATAAAACCGTTGATGCTTCAAACATTGCGGATTTGTTCTTTAGAGAAGTCGCTAGGTTTCATTGAATGCCTAGGACTATTGTTTCTGGTCGCGATGTTAAATTCTTGAGTTACTTTTGGAAGACTTTATGGGCTAAACTTGGCACAAAATTGTTGTTTTCTACTACTTGTCATCCTCAAACGGATGGACAAACTGAAGTTTTCAATTGAACTTTGGGAACACTTTTGCGTGCTATTCTTAAAAAGAACTTGGATTGACATTTCGATGGACTTTATTTTGGGGTTGCCGAGGACTAAGAAGGGGAGTGATTCTATTTTTGTTTTTGTGGATAGATTCTCTAAGATGGCACATTTTATAGCTTGTCATAAAACCGATGATGCTTCAAACATTGCGGATTTGTTCTTTAGAGAAGTCGCTAGGTTGCATGGAATGCCTAGGACTATTGTTTCTGGTCGCGATGTTAAATTCTTGAGTTAATTTTGGAATACTTTATGGGCTAAACTTGACACAAAATTGTTGTTTCTACTAATTGTTGTGGGGACCCAGGCTCTAACTCTTTTCTTTGGGATTAAATGGATCATTAATATAAAAAGTGGGTCAAATTTTTGCTTTACAACATTAATTCTATTGTATGTACACAAGCACAAGTTCTTTATTTATATTACAACTTACGAACATATCTTGTTCTAGTATATTCATCCAACTAGTGTTTAATACAATAAAGCATATACAAATAGTCCAAGTCTACTAAAAACCACTAGTCCTCTGCTGCGCCCGTAGTCTCCACGCTATATCAATCTCGTCTCTGTCTCGACCCAGATCCTGCCCCACCTGTTGTTATGCACACATACAGACATAACAACATCCGGAAACTCCGGGGAGAACAAATCCCAGTATAAACATGTATACATGCATATAATCAATCTAGACATGAAACATGCTATTATGAATGACAATCATATGAACATGCAATGCGAATCAAACCATGTCTGGACTCGACTCGACTAGAACTCTAGGGATCCCGGTGTGAATAAGACGATCTATCACCTACCCTCCCAATCGGGGTGACGGTATGTCTTATTTTTAGACTTCGGCCTGATCTGTATCCACATCTACAATAGGAGAATGATCTTCCCCTAAGCTGCGATATCACCGAACATCTAGAAGTTTGACGGATCTGTCAAGACTCCCTATCTTAAATGCAATGCATAACAATCTGTAAACAATGCATAATCATCTCAAAAGATTTGAATACAATTCTATAAACAAATCACAATCATAATTCAAGATAAAATATAAATCTAGTATGTGATTTTGGTTGGGAAACTCAAATGAGATCTCATTTGAGTTGTATCTCCCCAAACAAAACATGCATTATACCTTGCGTTGTTCAACCTATATCTATGTCGAGGTCTCGGTGTCGAAGTGAGGCACAATGAATCTGAAATGGCAATGATCAATATATCTTCTATTAATTCTTAACCAAATTCAACACTTCTACAAATCACTAGTACATCTAAACACAATTTGACGGCATAACGACGTAGTTTCTCGATACCGATCAATCCAACTTTCAACATATATCAATATCTAATTTCCACAATCCATAATCAACCTCATAGAACATCATAATCTCAAAATCTGCATAATTCAACAATAAACATGCTGAAAAAATCGTAACAATTGAGTACGATATCATTTCTTCGTTCCGGTTGTGTTTTTACGATGCCTATATTCTTAAGAACATCTAATAGCCATCACATCTTAATTTCTCCAATACATAAAATCTGAACCATGTTGGAATTCAAAAATACATACATTACCTTGTAGCACTTAATGAGAGGAGCTCAAAAATGAAATCGGATTAACGTTTGGATGATTAAATCTTGTAATATCAAGTCCTAGAATGATTGAAGCTTGGAGGGGATTTCTGAGAGTTACGCTTTCTTCTTTCGTTGCTAACTGATGAAATGAAGACATATTATATATATATATATATATATATATATATATATATATATATATATATATATATATATATATATATATATATATATATATATATTGCATGGCTACAAGCACATGGCTCTTCCTTTGGATTACACGTCTCGCGCATATGCGCGACATCACCCGCGCATATGCGCGAGACCTACTGGTCTCGGCAATGTAATTCACAACACCTCGCGCATATGCGCCATTCTTTTCGCGCATATGCGCCAAAGCTTCTGGAGGTGTCGCGCATATGCGCGACTTATCTCGCGCATGTACGCCAATGTCTCTGGACGTGTCACGCATGTGCGCACCTTTATTCGCGCATATGCGCCGATGCTACTATAGTTCTCATGCATATGCGCCCATTTCTTCGCGCATATGCACCATAGCTTCGGCCCTTTACATTTATTCTTAACCTTTCTCATCTTTTCTCATGTCTTTCCTATTCCCATTCTACTTAGTGTTTCTCATGCAATATCATGCACTCTCACATCTTCGAAAATCGTATTAATGAAGACTAAAAAATCTTGAGCCTTACAATTGTCATCCTCAAACGGATGGAGAAACTGAAGTTGTCAATAGAACTTTGGGAACACTTTTGTGTGCTATTCTTAAAAAGAACTTGGATTGGCATTTCTATGGACGTTATTTTGGGGTTGCCTAGGACTAAGAAGGGGAGGGATTATATTTTTGTTGTTGTGTATAGATTCTCGAAAATGGCACATTTTATAGCTTGTCATAAAACCGATGATGCTTTAAACATTGCGGATTTGTTCTTTAGAGAAGTAGTTAGGTTGCATGGCATGCCTAGGACTATTGTTTCTCGTCGCGATGTTAAATTCTTGAGTTACTTTTGGAAGACTTTATGGGCTAAACTTGGCACAAAATTGTTGTTTTTTACTACTTGTCATCCTCAAACGGATGGACAAACTGAAGTTGTCAATGGAACTTTGGGAACACTTTTGCGTGCTATTCTTAAAAAGAACTTGGATTGACATTTCTATGGATTTTATTTTGGGATTGCCTAGGACTAAGAAGGGGAGGTATTCTATTTTTGTTGTTGTGGATAGATTCTCTAAGATGGCACATTTTATAGCTTGTCATAAAACGATGATGCTTCAAACATTGCGGATTTGTTCTTTAGAGAAGTCGTTAGGTTGCATTGCATGCCTAGGACTATTGTTTCTGGTCGCGATGTTAAATTCTTGAGTTACTTTTGGAAGACTTTATGGGCTAAACTTGGCACAAAATTGTTGTTTTCTACTACTTGAGATCCTCAAACGGATGGACAAACTGAAGTTTTCAATAGAACTTTGGGAAAACTTTTGCGTGCTATTCTTAAAAAGAACTTGGATTGACATTTCGATTGACTTTATTTTGGGGTTGCCGAGGACTAAGAAGGGGAGTGATTCTATTTTTGTTTTTGTTGATAGATTCTTTAAGATGGCACATTTTATAGTTTGTCATAAAACCGATGATGCTTCAAACATTGCGGATTTGTTCTTTAGAGAAGTCGTTAGGTTGCATGGCATGCCTAGGGCTATTGTTTTTGGTCGCGATGTTAAATTCTTAAATTACTTTTGGAAGACTTTATGGGCTAAACTTGGCACAAAATTGTTGTTTTCTACTACTTGTCATTCTCAAACGGATGGACAAACTGAAGTTGTCAATAGAACTTTGGGAACACTTTTGCGTGCTATTCTTAAAAAGAACTTGGATTGACATTTCTATGGACTTTATTTTGGGGTTTCCTAGGACTAAGAAGGGGAGGGATTTTATTTTTCTTGTTGTGGATAGATTCTCTAAGATGGCACATTTTATAGCTTGTCATAAAACCGTTGATGCTTCAAACATTGCGGATTTGTTCTTTAGAGAAGTCGCTAGGTTGCATGGAATGCCTAGCACTATTGTTTCTTGTCGCAATGTTAAATTCTTGAGTTACTTTTGGAATACTTTATGGGCTAAACTTGGCACAAAATTGTTGTTTTCTACTAATTGTCATCCTCAAACGGATGGACAAACTGAAGTTGTCAATAGAACTTTGGGAACACTTTTGCGTGCTATTCTTAAAAAGAACTTGGATTGACATTTCTATGGACATTATTTTGGGTTGCCTAGGACTAAGAAGGGGAGGGATTATATTTTTGTTGTTGTGTATAGATTCTCAAAGATGGCAAATTTTATAGCTTGTCATAAAACCGATGATGCTTTAAACATTGCGGATTGTTTCTTTAGAGAAGTCGTTAGGTTGCATGGCATGCCTAGGACTATTGTTTCAAGTCGCGATGTTAAATTCTTGAGTTACTTTTGGAAGACTTTATGGGCTAAACTTGGCACAAAATTGTTGTTTTTTACTACTTGTCATCCTCAAACGGATGGACAAACTGAAGTTGTCAATAGAACTTTGGGAACACTTTTGCGTGCTATTCTTAAAAAGAACTTGGATTGACATTTCTATGGACTTTTTTTGGGGTTGCCTAGGACTAAGAAGGGGAGGGATTCTATTTTTGTTGTTGTGGATAGATTCTCTAAGATGGCACATTTTATAGCTTGTCATAAAACCGATGATGCTTCAAACATCGCGGATTTGTTCTTTAGAGAAGCCGATAGGTTGCATGGAATGCCTAGGAATATTGTTTCTGGTCGCGATGTTGAATTCTTGAGTTACTTTTGGAAGACTTTATGGGCTAAACTTGGCACAAAATTGTTGTTTTCTACTACTTGTCATCCTCAAACGGATGGACAAACTGAAGTTTTCAATAGAACTTTGGGAACAATTTTGCGTGCTATTCTTAAAAAGAACTTGGATTGACATTTCGATGGACTTTATTTTGGGGTTGCCGAGGACTAAGAAGGGAAGTTGTAACGACCCATTACAAGCCCAGTGGACCGCCCATACGGCCCACTACCCCAATCGACCCAAGGCTACCCCGATCTTGTGACTTGGCCCGTAGGCCCAGTGGGCTTGCCCACCCTGTGGTGTCACTCACGGGCTTTCCATAGGCGTCGTATGGGTTACTCATAGAACTCTTAAGCCCATGAACTTAAGTTTGTGCCTCCCCAGGATCGAACCCAAGATCACATGGATATATAGATACTTGGCACAATCCTGGTACCAATTGAGTTACTTTTGGAAGACTTTATGGGCTAAACTTGGCACAAAATTGTTGTTTTCTACTACTTGTCATCCCCAAACGGATGGACAAACTGAAGTTTTTAATAGAACTTTGGGAACACTTTTGTGTGCTATTCTTAAAAAGAACTTGGATTGACATTTCGATGGACTTTATTTTGGGGTTGCCGAGGCCTAAAAAGGGGAGTGATTCTATTTTTGTTGTTGTGGATAGATTCTCTAAGATGGCACATTTTATAGCTTGTCATAAAACCGATGATGCTTCAAACATTGCGGATTTGTTCTTTAGAGAAGTCGTTAGGTTGCATGGCAAGCCTAGGACTATTGTTTCTGGTCGCGATGTTAAATTCTTCAGTTACTTTTGGAAGACTTTATGGGCTAAACTTGGCACAAAATTGTTGATTTCTACTACTTGTCATCCTCAAACGGATGGACAAACTGAAGTTGTCAATAGAACTTTGGGAACACTTTTGCGTGTTATTCTTAAAAAGAACTTGGATTGACATTTCTATGGACTTTTTTTGGGGTTGCCTAGGACTAAGAAGGGGAGGGATTCTATTTTTGTTGTTGTGGATAGATTCTCTAAGATGGCACATTTTATAGCTTGTCATAAAACCGATGATGCTTCAAACATCGTGGATTTGTTCTTTAGAGAAGCCGATAGGTTGCATGGAATGCCTAGGAATATTGTTTCTGGTCGCGATGTTGAATTCTTGAGTTACTTTTGGAAGACTTTATGGGCTAAACTTGGCACAAAATTGTTGTTTTCTACTACTTGTCATCCCCAAACGGATGGACAAACTGAAGTTTTCAATAGAACTTTGGGAACACTTTTGCGTGCTATTCTTAAAAAGAACTTGGATTGACATTTCTATGGACTTTATTTTGGGGTTGCCGAGGACTAAGAAGGGGAGTGATTCTATTTTTGTTGTTGTGGATAGATTCTCTAAGATGGCACATTTTATAGCTTGTCATAAAACCGATGATGCTTCAAACATTGCGGATTTGTTCTTTAGAGAAGTCGTTAGGTTGCATGGCATGCCTAGGACTATTGTTTCTGGTCGCGATGTTAAATTCTTGAGTTACTTTTGGTAGACTTTATGGGCTAAACTTGGCACAAAATTGTTGATTTCTACTACTTGTCATCCTCAAACGGATGGACAAACTGAAGTTTTCAATAGAACTTTGGGAACACTTTTGCGTGCTATTCTTAAAAAGAACTAGGATTGACATTTCGATGGACTTTATTTTGGGGTTGCCTAGGACTAAGAAGGGGAGTGATTCTATTTTTGTTGTTGTGGAAAGATTTTCTAAGATGGCACATTTTATAGCTTGTCATAAAACCGATGATGCTTCAAACATTGCGGATTTGTTCTTTAGTGAAGTCGTTAGGTTGCATGGCATGCCTAGGACTAATGTTTCTGGTCGCGATGTTAAATTCTTGAGTTACTTTTGGAAGATTTTATGGGCTAAACTTGGCACAAAATTGTTGTTTTCTACTACTTGTCATCCTCAAACGGATGGACAAACTGAAGTTTTCAATTGAACTTTGGGAACACTTTTGCGTGCTATTCTTAAAAAGAACTTGGATTGACATTTCGATGGACTTTATTTTGGGGTTGCCGAGGACTAAGAAGGGGAGTGATTCTATTTTTGTTGTTGTGGATAGATTCTCTAAGATGGCACATTTTATAGCTTGTCATAAAACCGATGATTCTTCAAACATTGCGGATTTGTTTTTTAGAGAAGTCGTTAGGTTGCATGGCATGCCTAGGACTATTGTTTCTGGTCGCGATGTTAAATTCTTGAGTTACTTTTGGAAGACTTTATGGGCTAAACTTGGCACAAAATTGTTGTTTTCTACTACTTGTCATCCTCAAACGGATGGACAAACTGAAGTTGTCAATAGAACTTTGGGAACAATTTTGCGTGCTATTCTTAAAAAGAACTTGGATTGACATTTATATGGACTTTATTTTGGTGTTGCCTAGGACTAAGAAGTGGAGGGATTGTATTTTTGTTGTTGTGGATAGATTCTCTAAGATGGAACATTTTATAGCTTGTCATAAAACCGATGATGCTTCAAACATTGAGGATTTGTTCTTTAGAGAAGTCGCTATGTTGCATGGAATGCCTAGGACTATTGTTTTTGGACGCGATGTTAAATTCTTGAGTTACTTTTGGAAGACTTTATGGGCTAAACTTGGCACAAAATTGTTGTTTTCTACTAATTGTCATCCTCAAACGGATAGACAAACTGAAGTTGTCAACAGAACTTTGGGAACACTTTTGCGTGCTATTCTTAAAAAGAACTTGGATTGACATTTCTATGGACTTTATTTTGGGGTTTCCAAGGACTAAGAAGGTGACGGATTCTATTTTTGTTGTTGTGGATAGATTCTCTAAGATGGCACATTTTATAGCTTGTCATAAAACCGTTGATGCTTCAAACATTGCGGATTTGTTCTTTAGAGAAGTCGCTAGGTTTCATTGAATGCCTAGGACTATTGTTTCTGGTCGCGATGTTAAATTCTTGAGTTACTTTTGGAAGACTTTATGGGCTAAACTTGGCACAAAATTGTTGTTTTCTACTACTTGTCATCCTCAAACGGATGGACAAACTGAAGTTTTCAATTGAACTTTGGGAACACTTTTGCGTGCTATTCTTAAAAAGAACTTGGATTGACATTTCGATGGACTTTATTTTGGGGTTGCCGAGGACTAAGAAGGGGAGTTATTCTATTTTTGTTTTTGTGGATAGATTCTCTAAGATGACACATTTTATAGCTTGTCATAAAACCGATGATGCTTCAAACATTGCGGATTTGTTCTTTAGAGAAGTCGCTAGGTTGCATGGAATGCCTAGGACTATTGTTTCTGGTCGCGATGTTAAATTCTTGAGTTAATTTTGGAATACTTTATGGGCTAAACTTGACACAAAATTGTTGTTTCTACTAATTGTTGTGGGGACCCGGGCTCTAACTCTTTTCTTTGGGATTAAATGGATCATTAATATAAAAAGTGGGTCAAATTTTTGCTTTACAACATTAATTCTATTGTATGTACACAAGCACAAGTTCTTTATTTATATTACAACATACGAACATATCTTGTTCTAGTACATTCATCCAACTAGTGTTTAATACAATAAAGCATATACAAATAGTCCAAGTCTACTAAAAACCACTAGTCCTCTGCTGCGCCCGTAGTCTCCACGCTATATCAATCTCGTCTCTGTCTCGACCCAGATCCTGCCCCACCTGTTGTTATGCACACATACAGATATAACAACATCCGGAAACTCCGGGGAGAACAAATCCCAGTATAAACATGTATACATGCATATAATCAATCTAGAAATGAAACATGCTATTATGAATGACAATCATATGAACATGCAATGCGAATCAAACCATGTCTGGACTCGACTCGACTAGAACTCTAGGGATCCCGGTGTGAATAAGACGATCTATCACCTACCCTCCCAATCGGGGTGACGGTATGTCTTATTTTTAGACTTCGGCCTGATCTGTATCCACATCTACAATAGGAGAATGATCTTCCCCTAAGCTGCGATATCACCGAACATCTAGAAGTTTGACGGATCTGTCAAGACTCCCTATCTTAAATGCAATGCATAACAATCTATAAACAATGCATAATCATCTCAAAAGATTTGAATACAATTCTATAAACAAATCACAATCATAATTCAAGATAAAATATAAATCTAGTATGTGATTTTGGTTGGGAAACTCAAATGAGATCTCATTTGAGTTGTATCTCCCCAAACAAAACATGCATTATACCTTGCGTTGTTCAACCTATATCTATGTCGAGGTCTCGGTGTCGAAGTGAGGCACAATGAATCTGAAATGGCAATGATCAATATATCTTCTATTAATTCTTAACCAAATTCAACACTTCTACAAATCACTAGTACATCTAAACACAATTTGACGGCATAACGACGTAGTTTCTCGATACCGATCAATCCAACTTTCAACATATATCAATATCTAATTTCCACAATCCATAATCAACCTCATAGAACATCATAATCTCAAAATCTGCATAATTCAACAATAAACATGCTGAAAAAATCGTAACAATTGAGTACGATATCATTTCTTCGTTCCGGTTGTGTTTTTACGATGCCTATATTCTTAAGAACATCTAATAGCCATCACATCTTAATTTCTCCAATACATAAAATCTGAACCATGTTGGAATTCAAAAATACATACATTACCTTGTAGCACTTAATGAGAGGAGCTCAAAAATGAAATCGGATTAACGTTTGGATGATTAAATCTTGTAATATCAAGTCCTAGAATGATTGAAGCTTGGAGGGGATTTCTGAGAGTTACGCTTTCTTCTTTCGTTGCTAACTGATGAAATGAAGACATATTATATATATATATATATATATATATATATATATATATATATATATATATATATATATATATATATATATATATATATTGCATGGCTACAAGCACATGGCTCTTCCTTTGGATTACACATCTCGCGCATATGCGCGACATCACCCGCGCATATGCGCGAGACCTACTGGTCTCGGCAATGTAATTCACAACACCTCGCGCATATGCGCCATTCTTTTCGCGCATATGCGCCAAAGCTTCTGGAGGTGTTGCGCATATGCGCGACTTATCTCGCGCATGTGCGCCAATGTCTCTGGACGTGTCACGCATGTGCGCACCTTTATTCGCGCATATGCGCCGATGCTACTATAGTTCTCATGCATATGCGCCCATTTCTTCGCGCATATGCACCATAGCTTCGGCCCTTTACATTTATTCTTAACCTTTCTCATCTTTTCTCATGTCTTTCCTATTCCCATTCTACTTAGTGTTTCTCATGCAATATCATGCACTCTCACATCTTCGAAAATCGTATTAATGAAGACTAAAAAATCTTGAGCCTTACAATTGTCATCCTCAAACGGATGGAGAAACTGAAGTTGTCAATAGAACTTTGGGAACACTTTTGTGTGCTATTCTTAAAAAGAACTTGGATTGACATTTCTATGGACGTTATTTTGGGGTTGCCTAGGACTAAGAAGGGGAGGGATTATATTTTTGTTGTTGTGTATAGATTCTCGAAAATGGCACATTTTATAGCTTGTCATAAAACCGATGATGCTTTAAACATTGCGGATTTGTTCTTTAGAGAAGTAGTTAGGTTGCATGGCATGCCTAGGACTATTGTTTCTCGTCGCGATGTTAAATTCTTGAGTTACTTTTGGAAGACTTTATGGGCTAAACTTGGCACAAAATTGTTGTTTTTTACTACTTGTCATCCTCAAACGGATGGACAAACTGAAGTTGTCAATGGAACTTTGGGAACACTTTTGCGTGCTATTCTTAAAAAGAACTTGGATTGACATTTCTATTGATTTTATTTTGGGATTGCCTAGGACTAAGAAGGGGAGGTATTCTATTTTTGTTGTTGTGGATAGATTCTCTAAGATGGCACATTTTATAGCTTGTCATAAAACGATGATGCTTCAAACATTGCGGATTTGTTCTTTAGAGAAGTCGTTAGGTTGCATTGCATGCCTAGGACTATTGTTTCTGGTCGCGATGTTAAATTCTTGAGTTACTTTTGGAAGACTTTATGGGCTAAACTTGGCACAAAATTGTTGTTTTCTACTACTTGAGATCCTCAAACGGATGGACAAACTGAAGTTTTCAATAGAACTTTGGGAAAACTTTTGCGTGCTATTCTTAAAAAGAACTTGGATTGACATTTCGATTGACTTTATTTTGGGGTTGCCGAGGACTAAGAAGGGGAGTGATTCTATTTTTGTTTTTGTTGATAGATTCTCTAAGATGGCACATTTTATAGTTTGTCATAAAACCGATGATGCTTCGAACATTGCGGATTTGTTCTTTAGAGAAGTCGTTAGGTTGCATGGCATGCCTAGGGCTATTGTTTCTGGTCGCGATGTTAAATTCTTAAATTACTTTTGGAAGACTTTATGGGCTAAACTTGGCACAAAATTGTTGTTTTCTACTACTTGTCATTCTCAAACGGATGGACAAACTGAAGTTGTCAATAGAACTTTGGGAACACTTTTGCGTGCTATTCTTAAAAAGAACTTGGATTGACATTTCTATGGACTTTATTTTGGGGTTTCCTAGGACTAAGAAGGGGAGGGATTTTATTTTTCTTGTTGTGGATAGATTCTCTAAGATGGCACATTTTATAGCTTGTCATAAAACCGTTGATGCTTCAAACATTGCGGATTTGTTCTTTAGAGAAGTCGCTAGGTTGCATGGAATGCCTAGCACTATTGTTTCTTGTCGCAATGTTAAATTCTTGAGTTACTTTTGGAATACTTTATGGGCTAAACTTGGCACAAAATTGTTGTTTTCTACTAATTGTCATCCTCAAACGGATGGACAAACTGAAGTTGTCAATAGAACTTTGGGAACACTTTTGCGTGCTATTCTTAAAAAGAACTTGGATTGACATTTCTATGGACATTATTTTGGGTTGCCTAGGACTAAGAAGGGGAGGGATTATATTTTTGTTGTTGTGTATAGATTCTCAAAGATGGCAAATTTTATAGCTTGTCATAAAACCGATGATGCTTTAAACATTGCGGATTGTTTCTTTAGAGAAGTCGTTAGGTTGCATGGCATGCCTAGGACTATTGTTTCAAGTCGCGATGTTAAATTCTTGAGTTACTTTTGGAAGACATTATGGGCTAAACTTGGCACAAAATTGTTGTTTTTTACTACTTGTCATCCTCAAACGGATGGACAAACTGAAGTTGTCAATAGAACTTTGGGAACACTTTTGCGTGCTATTCTTAAAAAGAACTTGGATTGACATTTCTATGGATTTTATTTTGGGGTTGCCTAGGACTAAGAAGGGGAGGTATTCTATTTGTGTTGTTGTGGATAGATTCTCTAAGATGGCATATTTTATAGCTTGTCATAAAACGATGATGTTTCAAACATTGTGGATTTGTTCTTTAGAGAAGTCGTTAGGTTGCATTGCATGCCTAGGACTATTGTTTCTGGTCGCGATGTTAAATTATTGAGTTACTTTTGGAAGACTTTATGGGCTAAACTTGGCACAAAATTGTTGTTTTCTACTACTTGTCATCCTCAAACGGATGGACAAACTGAAGTTTTCAATAGAACTTTGGGAACACTTTTGCGTGCTATTCTTAAAAAGAACTTGGATTGACATTTCGATGGACTTTATTTTGGGGTTGCCGAGGACTAAGAAGGGAAGTTGTAACGACCCATTACAAGCCCAGTGGACCGCCCATACGGCCCACTACCCCAATCGACCCAAGGCTACCCCGATCTTGTGACTTGGCCCGTAGGCCCAGTGGGCTTGCCCACCCTGTGGTGTCACTCACGGGCTTTCCATAGGCGTCGTATGGGTTACTCATAGAACTCTTAAGCCCATGAACTTAAGTTTGTGCCTCCCCAGGATCGAACCCAAGATCACATGGATATATAGATACTTGGCACAATCCTGGTACCAATTGAGTTACTTTTGGAAGACTTTATGGGCTAAACTTGGCACAAAATTGTTGTTTTCTACTACTTGTCATCCCCAAACGGATGGACAAACTGAAGTTTTTAATAGAACTTTGGGAACACTTTTGTGTGCTATTCTTAAAAAGAACTTGGATTGACATTTCGATGGACTTTATTTTGGGGTTGCCGAGGACTAAAAAGGGGAGTGATTCTATTTTTGTTGTTGTGGATAGATTCTCTAAGATGGCACATTTTATAGCTTGTCATAAAACCGATGATGCTTCAAACATTGCGGATTTGTTCTTTAGAGAAGTCGTTAGGTTGCATGGCAAGCCTAGGACTATTGTTTCTGGTCGCGATGTTAAATTCTTCAGTTACTTTTGGAAGACTTTATGGGCTAAACTTGGCACAAAATTGTTGATTTCTACTACTTGTCATCCTCAAACGGATGGACAAACTGAAGTTGTCAATAGAACTTTGGGAACACTTTTGCGTGTTATTCTTAAAAAGAACTTGGATTGACATTTCTATGGACTTTTTTTGGGGTTGCCGAGGACTAAGAAGGGGAGTGATTCTATTTTTGTTGTTGTGGATAGATTCTCTAAGATGGCACATTTTATAGCTTGTCATAAAACCGATGATTCTTCAAACATTGCGGATTTGTTTTTTAGAGAAGTCGTTAGGTTGCATGGCATGCCTAGGACTATTGTTTCTGGTCGCGATGTTAAATTCTTGAGTTACTTTTGGAAGACTTTATGGGCTAAACTTGGCACAAAATTGTTGTTTTCTACTACTTGTCATCCTCAAACGGATGGACAAACTGAAGTTGTCAATAGAACTTTGGGAACAATTTTGCGTGCTATTCTTAAAAAGAACTTGGATTGACATTTATATGGACTTTATTTTGGTGTTGCCTAGGACTAAGGAGTGGAGGGATTGTATTTTTGTTGTTGTGGATAGATTCTCTAAGATGGAACATTTTATAGCTTGTCATAAAACCGATGATGCTTCAAACATTGAGGATTTGTTCTTTAGAGAAGTCGCTATGTTGCATGGAATGCCTAGGACTATTGTTTTTGGACGCGATGTTAAATTCTTGAGTTACTTTTGGAAGACTTTATGGGCTAAACTTGGCACAAAATTGTTGTTTTCTACTAATTGTCATCCTCAAACGGATAGACAAACTGAAGTTGTCAACAGAACTTTGGGAACACTTTTGCGTGCTATTCTTAAAAAGAACTTGGATTGACATTTCTATGGACTTTATTTTGGGGTTTCCAAGGACTAAGAAGGTGACGGATTCTATTTTTGTTGTTGTGGATAGATTCTCTAAGATGGCACATTTTATAGCTTGTCATAAAACCGTTGATGCTTCAAACATTGCGGATTTGTTCTTTAGAGAAGTCGCTAGGTTTCATTGAATGCCTAGGACTATTGTTTCTGGTCGCGATGTTAAATTCTTGAGTTACTTTTGGAAGACTTTATGGGCTAAACTTGGCACAAAATTGTTGTTTTCTACTACTTGTCATCCTCAAACGGATGGACAAACTGAAGTTGTCAATAGAACTTTGGGAACACTTTTGCGTGCTATTCTTAAAAAGAACTTGGATTGACATTTCTATGGATTTTATTTTGGGGTTGCCTAGGACTAAGAAGGGGAGGTATTCTATTTGTGTTGTTGTGGATAGATTCTCTAAGATGGCATATTTTATAGCTTGTCATAAAACGATGATGTTTCAAACATTGTGGATTTGTTCTTTAGAGAAGTCGTTAGGTTGCATTGCATGCCTAGGACTATTGTTTCTGGTCGCGATGTTAAATTATTGAGTTACTTTTGGAAGACTTTATGGGCTAAACTTGGCACAAAATTGTTGTTTTCTACTACTTGTCATCCTCAAACGGATGGACAAACTGAAGTTTTCAATAGAACTTTGGAAACACTTTTGCGTGCTATTCTTAAAAAGAACTTGGATTGACATTTCGATGGACTTTATTTTGGGGTTGCCGAGGACTAAGAAGGGAAGTTGTAACGACCCATTACAAGCCCAGTGGACCGCCCATACGGCCCACTACCCCAATCGACCCAAGGCTACCCCGATCTTGTGACTTGGCCCGTAGGCCCAGTGGGCTTGCCCACCCTGTGGTGTCACTCACGGGCTTTCCATAGGCGTCGTATGGGTTACTCATAGAACTCTTAAGCCCATGAACTTAAGTTTGTGCCTCCCCAGGATCGAACCCAAGATCACATGGATATATAGATACTTGGCACAATCCTGGTACCAATTGAGTTACTTTTGGAAGACTTTATGGGCTAAACTTGGCACAAAATTGTTGTTTTCTACTACTTGTCATCCCCAAACGGATGGACAAACTGAAGTTTTTAATAGAACTTTGGGAACAATTTTGTGTGCTATTCTTAAAAAGAACTTGGATTGACATTTCGATGGACTTTATTTTGGGGTTGCCGAGGACTAAAAAGGGGAGTGATTCTATTTTTGTTGTTGTGGATAGATTCTCTAAGATGGCACATTTTATAGCTTGTCATAAAACCGATGATGCTTCAAACATTGCGGATTTGTTCTTTAGAGAAGTCGTTAGGTTGCATGGCAAGCCTAGGACTATTGTTTCTGGTCGCGATGTTAAATTCTTCAGTTACTTTTGGAAGACTTTATGGGCTAAACTTGGCACAAAATTGTTGATTTCTACTACTTGTCATTCTCAAACGGATGGACAAACTGAAGTTGTCAATAGAACTTTGGGAACACTTTTGCGTGTTATTCTTAAAAAGAACTTGGATTGACATTTCTATGGACTTTTTTTGGGGTTGCCTAGGACTAAGAAGGGGAGGGATTCTATTTTTGTTGTTGTGGATAGATTCTCTAAGATGGCACATTTTATAGCTTGTCATAAAACCGATGATGCTTCAAACATCGCGGATTTGTTCTTTAGAGAAGCCGATAGGTTGCATGGAATGCCTAGGAATATTGTTTCTGGTCGCGATGTTGAATTCTTGAGTTACTTTTGGAAGACTTTATGGGCTAAACTTGGCACAAAATTGTTGTTTTCTACTACTTGTCATCCCCAAACGGATGGACAAACTGAAGTTTTCAATAGAACTTTGGGAACACTTTTGCGTGCTATTCTTAAAAAGAACTTGGATTGACATTTCTATGGACTTTATTTTGGGGTTGCCGAGGACTAAGAAGGGGAGTGATTCTATTTTTGTTGTTGTGGATAGATTCTCTAAGATGGCACATTTTATAGCTTGTCATAAAACCGATGATGCTTCAAACATTGCGGATTTGTTCTTTAGAGAAGTCGTTAGGTTGCATGGCATGCCTAGGACTATTGTTTCTGGTCGCGATGTTAAATTCTTGAGTTACTTTTGGTAGACTTTATGGGCTAAACTTGGCACAAAATTGTTGATTTCTACTACTTGTCATCCTCAAACGGATGGACAAACTGAAGTTTTCAATAGAACTTTGGGAACACTTTTGCGTGCTATTCTTAAAAAGAACTAGGATTGACATTTCGATGGACTTTATTTTGTTAGAGTAGGTGCACGTCGAGCCAAGTGTTGGCCGACTGTCACGATGAAACTCTTTGTATAAACGATCTTTATTTTAATAATATTTCAATTTATTAATTTGGCGCATCTTTATCTTTATACCCATGCTTGTTGCATAGATAAAGTCCTTGAATATACAAATAGTAGAAAGAATATGAGATGCTCATATGATGAGTATCATGAAACTCATATTTGGAATACTGTATATTCTAAACCGTTCCTAGTCGATTCAGCCGCCACTAAGAAGGATAAAGGCCGCTCGAGTTAGAGACTAGTATCTGCGATGTGAGTACCATGTTTCATTGGTAGGGGACATTGTGATGTCCGAGCATGCAGATAGGTGCTCCTGGTAGAGTGCACTGAACAACCCTCTATAAAGGACTTTCCAAGTGGTTCTCACTTATCGAGTGGAAACGTCCTAGTTTATGGTTGTACACCATTAGTCCTTATGACCCGGGACAACATTGAGACTCTATATGCTAGCGTTCCACTTTGACTTGTTTACCGACTCTTTTGGGGTCATTAGGTGGCAAGATTGGGTGTTACGGCGAAACATATAGGAGTCGATGCATTGTAGTCGGGGATTCACCGCTTACCTACGGGTATGGATATCCTATGTGTTTTTCATGTATGTGTGGGTTGAAATCTCTGATCAGAGTATGGTGGTAATTATGAAAGGGGTTTCATAGATTACACCATCGATGCAACCACGACATGACACATAGTATCGATTCATTGACAACTCTCGATATACCAATAGTTGTCGAATCGGTCGGGATATATGAGCTGAAGGGACCGTACTGTACGCTAACCATAATTGAATGGTTCTTGCAGGCACTATCATGTGATACCTAGGGAATCACGTAAGCGATGCTGCTAGGCGTTTAACGTGATTGGTTGGGTACTATCAGACTTGAGTTCTGACGTTCTTACTATCAAGGAGTTGATAAGTAAGAATGGAGCAATTGGGGTATGCTCGTATAAGGACATGTTTAGTCCGAATCACATTGAGATGTGAACCCACGGCTAGTTGTATCAATGAACCATTGAGGGCCACACAAGTACTTGCTTAGTAAATCCCGAAGAGAAGTAAAATAGTTCAATGTGTTGAACGGCTTATAAATGTGTTTATAAGCGTAAAGAAAATTAGAAGTATGACTTCTATGAGAGAAATATAAATTTTAATTTATGGAAGTGTTCCTAAGATTAAAATTTGGCCAAGTAAATAATGTAGTTGAAAATTGTGATTTTCATAAACATTGTTGTGGACTAAATTAAATTAATTCAAGTGTTGAATTAATTAAACACTAGTGGACCTAGTAGAGTCTAAATAATTAAATTAATTCAAGTGTTGAATTAATTAAATAATATTGAGTCTTGTAGAGCTCAATTTAAATAATTATTTAACTAGTGGGACTTGAGTAAAATCAAGTAGTATTTAATTAATCTCAAAAATGTTTGAGATAATTAAAATTTAGTCTATGGTTTTTAATGTGTTAAAAACCATATAATATATGTGAGACATGCTAGGGTTTGCATGCTTGGGAGGTGAAGAGGTGTGGAATATTTTTGATTAAAAAAATTGCAAAGGCATGCAACTTTTCTCCCAACTTTTCCCACACCCAAGACTAGACTTCACTCCCTCACTTGTATCTCTCCTTGGCCGAAAATTTGAGGGATTTTTCTCTCAAATTTTTCTTTCTTTTGTTCTTCATTTTCTTGGAGAAAAATTCTTCTCTTTGATAAATCCTTAAGTTTTTCTAGTGCAAATCTTAAGGGGATTTACATAGCCAAGTGGTGGGCCTTATTCTTGAAGGGGAAAAGAAGGAGCTTGTAGATTTCTCTACCAAAACAAGAGCTTTGTTATTTTAAACAAAGTTGGAGCCATTTCATCAACTCTAAGGAGTTGATAGGTAAATTTCTAAAAACATCCTATGTATGTTTTGTTTTTGTAAATATTGCACAAAACCATTTTTCATGGGGGCCGAAATTTTGCTCTTAAAATTTTAATTTTTCGCTTCCGTTGCGTTTCCGGCCTCCGTAACCGGTCCGCTTTCATATTTTGGGGTTGCCTAGGACTAAGAAGGGGAGTGATTCTATTTTTGTTGTTGTGGAAAGATTTTCTAAGATGGCACATTTTATAGCTTGTCATAAAACCGATGATGCTTCAAACATTGCGGATTTGTTCTTTAGTGAAGTCGTTAGGTTGCATGGCATGCCTAGGACTAATGTTTCTGGTCGCGATGTTAAATTCTTGAGTTACTTTTGGAAGATTTTATGGGCTAAACTTGGCACAAAATTGTTGTTTTCTACTACTTGTCATCCTCAAACGGATGGACAAACTGAAGTTTTCAATTGAACTTTGGGAACACTTTTGCGTGCTATTCTTAAAAAGAACTTGGATTGACATTTCGATGGACTATATTTTGGGGTTGCCGAGGACTAAGAAGGGGAGTGATTCTATTTTTGTTGTTGTGGATAGATTCTCTAAGATGGCACATTTTATAGCTTGTCATAAAACCGATGATTCTTCAAACATTGCGGATTTGTTTTTTAGAGAAGTCGTTAGGTTGCATGGCATGCCTAGGACTATTGTTTCTGGTCGCGATGTTAAATTCTTGAGTTACTTTTGGAAGACTTTATGGGCTAAACTTGGCACAAAATTGTTGTTTTCTACTACTTGTCATCCTCAAACGGATGGACAAACTGAAGTTGTCAATAGAACTTTGGGAACAATTTTGCGTGCTATTCTTAAAAAGAACTTGGATTGACATTTATATGGACTTTATTTTGGTGTTGCCTAGGACTAAGGAGTGGAGGGATTGTATTTTTGTTGTTGTGGATAGATTCTCTAAGATGGAACATTTTATAGCTTGTCATAAAACCGATGATGCTTCAAACATTGAGGATTTGTTCTTTAGAGAAGTCGCTATGTTGCATGGAATGCCTAGGACTATTGTTTTTGGACGCGATGTTAAATTCTTGAGTTACTTTTGGAAGACTTTATGGGCTAAACTTGGCACAAAATTGTTGTTTTCTACTAATTGTCATCCTCAAACGGATAGACAAACTGAAGTTGTCAACAGAACTTTGGGAACACTTTTGCGTGCTATTCTTAAAAAGAACTTGGATTGACATTTCTATGGACTTTATTTTGGGGTTTCCAAGGACTAAGAAGGTGACGGATTCTATTTTTGTTGTTGTGGATAGATTCTCTAAGATGGCACATTTTATAGCTTGTCATAAAACCGTTGATGCTTCAAACATTGCGGATTTGTTCTTTAGAGAAGTCGCTAGGTTTCATTGAATGCCTAGGACTATTGTTTCTGGTCGCGATGTTAAATTCTTGAGTTACTTTTGGAAGACTTTATGGGCTAAACTTGGCACAAAATTGTTGTTTTCTACTACTTGTCATCCTCAAACGGATGGACAAACTGAAGTTTTCAATTGAACTTTGGGAACACTTTTGCGTGCTATTCTTAAAAAGAACTTGGATTGACATTTCGATGGACTTTATTTTGGGGTTGCCGAGGACTAAGAAGGGGAGTTATTCTATTTTTGTTTTTGTGGATAGATTCTCTAAGATGGCACATTTTATAGCTTGTCATAAAACCGATGATGCTTCAAACATTGCGGATTTGTTCTTTAGAGAAGTCGCTAGGTTGCATGGAATGCCTAGGACTATTGTTTCTGGTCGCGATGTTAAATTCTTGAGTTAATTTTGGAATACTTTATGGGCTAAACTTGACACAAAATTTTGAAGAAAAACAAAAAAAAAAAAATGATTTTTCGGGCAGCATGTTGCTGCCCGAGGGCTGCCCGAGCTGCCCTGAAATTTCGGGCAGCAAAGGGCAGCCCGAGGGGCTGCCCGAATAAGTCCAGCTTTCAAAATAAAAAAAAAAATTTTTTTGTTGTTGCCGGAATCCGGCGACGGAGCTCCGGCGACGGCGATGACGGCTAGGGTTTCCAAAAGTGTTTTGGACAATCTTAGTGTCATGGGCCTTGAGATGTTGGGCCATTGGATGGCCAACATAATTTGTGAAATTTAAATGGGCCTAAATATTTTTGGTGAAAAATGGTTTTTGGGCCCTTAAGTTTAAATTTACAATTGTTGCACATATTTTCTCATAAAATAAATAATTGAAGTAGGACTTTAATTATTTATAGTAAATTGTGATTTACAAGAAATTCGATTATAAATAAATTAATTTGAAAGTACACAAAGGTGTTTGTATACTTTGTTGATTTAATTTATAATTGTGGCGGTTAGTGATTGGATCAAGATATATAATATTGGATCAATGAATTATAGTGATAATTGATTGATGGTGTATGATATGTGATATTATGCATGAAGGATGATCAAAAGCCCAAGCCCAATTTGCTAGGTGTATGCTAGGATATTTGTGTTGTATGATTGTAATAATTATCAATTTATAAAGTGGGCTTGGTTTATGGCCCGTTCCCACCCCATGAGATGTATCCCTATGTGCCATGGATATTTAATTGTAAATATTAGAATAGGGGAAGATCAAGATTGGAAGATGGTGGCCTTGGTGATTATGAAGATCGAAGACATGTAATATTGGATGCTAATGTAATAATTTAGTTGCATTGCATCCCTGCATTTACCCTAGGATTGGACCTAGGCCCGTGTTTGGCTCACACGGGCCATTAGTTTTGGGGCGATTGATCATCCTTGTACTGTTTTCTATTTATAATATATGCATGATATGTTATAAATAATGAGTATGTGCGTTATTATTATTATAATAACAAAGTTGCATGAATCCGGCAAACATACGATCAAACATGGCGAGCTTTTAAAATAAAATTAATGATGAGACCTTTCAAAATTAAAAACCCTCATTTTGAATAAGATTCAAAATTAATATCAAGTCCGAAAAGGGGAATTATAAATTTGTTTATAATTTCCTTGTCTTCCATCGACAATGGATGCATGATGAACGCTACCCGTACTCGGGGCTCGGCTCATATTATTGAGGGGGCCCTGGGTGCCGGAAAGCTGTGACATCCATTGACATGGTGATGTGAACTACGTGGAACTCCCATGATTTCGGCTCATATTATTGAGGGAACTCATGGCGACCGTCCATTAAGGTTCAATATCGATGGGTTAGGCTTGACACGTAAAGATGAACGACGTCATATTATTGGGTCCTAATCAAACGTGAGACAAAAGTATACGTAGAGGGTTGCATGGCGATGCAATTGGAAACTACCTTTTTAGGAATTGTGATGGCCGATATTATTCGGGATCACAATTCGCTAATTGGACCTTACGTACCTTCTGAGGAAAGTGTTTCCCGTTTTCACTAGAGGGTAGTGAAAATGTCAAAACAGTGGGAGCGATTATTTATAAAGTAAAAGTCCAAACTTTATATCTTATTAAATATTTTAAAATAGTCATTAACATTTATCTGTTTTACTTTTCAGTACAATCTTTGACATGTCATCAATTCGCAACCCGTTTTCGGTCATTCTCGAAAAACACATTCTAACCGGACCAAACTATATCACTTGGCTAAGAAATTTAAAGATTGTCCTAAACTCGGAGAAGATCGCATATACACTTACTGAGGCGCCCCCTGCTGAGGCTCCTATAGGCTGCACTCCTGAGGAATTGCAGACCTACAAGGATTGGTGCGACCATGACTTGAAGGCGAAGTGTTATATGCAGGCTTCGATGAACGATGAGCTACAAAGGCGATTCGAGGATGCTAAGAATGCTGCTGACATTCATATGCACCTCAAGGAGCTCTTCGGTGAGCAGACTCGGCCTTTGAGGCATGCCACAGTGAAGGAGCTCATCACTTTACGCATGCGAGATGGGACTTCGGTCCATGAGCATGGCCTAAAGTTGATTGGGCTCGTGGACAAGCTCGTGGGCATGGATTTGATCTTGCCATCCGAGTTGACCACGGATGTGCTACTGTTGTCACTGCCTAGCTCTTTCGATCCTTTTGTCGTGAACTTCAATATGAACAAGCTCGAGCCCAGCCTTGAAGAGTTGGTGAACATGCTTGTGACCTTTGAGTCCACGATCAAGAAGGAGAAGCCGGTTCTTTATGTGGGCTCTTCATCTGGCACGAAGACCGGTCCACCTGGGAAAGGAAAGAAGCGTTCTTTCAAGCGTCCCAAGAAGAGCGAGCCCTTGAAGAGGCAGACTCCGAGTCCCATAGTGGCAGCCGCGCCAGCCAAGGCTGAAAAGACTGTTGACATCTGTCACCACTGCAAGAAGCCTGGACATTGGAGGCGTAACTGCAGGGAATATCTTGCGCAGAAGGGTTCTGCCAAAGGTATGTTCTACATTGAAGTGAATATCTCTATTAACTCTACTTCTTGGGTATTGGATACCGGCTGTGGCTCACATCTCTGTAATGATTTGCAGGTGATGGGAAGAAGTAGGAGGCTCCGAGAGGGTGAGACCTTCCTGAGGATGGGCAATGGAGCAAGGGTTGCTGCCAAAGCCATAGGAGATGTTTATTTATGTTTGAACAATGATTTTAATTTGGTTTTAAGAGATGTTTTGTATGTACCAGACTTGGTTAAAAACATTATTTCCATTTCTATGCTTGATATTGATGGATATTCTTGTTTATTTGGCAAAGGTGTTTGCAATATTTACAAGAATGAATGTTTAGTTGGTACCGGTGAACTTGAAAACAATCTCTACACCTTAAAATTAAAAGATATTCCACTTAACAATGTCCAAACGATAACAACAACAAATAAGCGCAAACAAGATACTCTTAATTCGGCACAATTATGGCATGCTCGATTAGGTCATATATCCCTAAGAAGGATGAACAAGCTAGTGGGAGTTGGCATGTTTGATATGTCTGATATTAACGCTCTCACGACTTGTGAATCCTGTCTGAAAGGAAAGATGACCAAAATTCCCTTTAAGGGCCATGCGGAGCGAGCCAAAGGGTTATTGGATTTGATCCATACCGATGTGTGCGGTCCGCTTAGCATCACCACTAAGCATGGACATGCCTACTTCATCACCTTTACCGATGACCATTCGA
This sequence comes from Primulina eburnea, assembly GCF_022965805.1. NCBI lineage: Eukaryota > Viridiplantae > Streptophyta > Magnoliopsida > Lamiales > Gesneriaceae > Primulina > Primulina eburnea. The sequence goes on along the minus strand of NC_133103.1, from coordinate 44,021,587 downwards.
GGTATGGGTATGTGTATTTGATGAAATACAAGTCTGAAGCCTTTGAAAGGTTCAAAGAATTCAGAAGTGAAGTAGAGAAGCAATTGGGACGAAGCATCAAGACACTTCGATCGGATCGAGGTGGTGAGTACTTGAGTGCCGAGTTCCAAGAGTATCTTAGAGAGAATGGGATTCTCTCGCAGTGGACTCCGCCCGCTACACCACAGTTGAATGGTGTTTCGGAGCGTCGTAACCGGACTTTGATGGACATGGTTCGGTCTATGATGGGGTTCACAGAGTTGCCGCCATCCTTTTGGGGATATGCGCTTGAAACAGCGGCAATGTTGTTGAACAATGTCCATACAAAGGCAGTTGACAAGACTCCATATGAGATATGGATGGGTAAGCCTCCCAAGTATTCTTATCTAAGAATATGGGGGTGTCCTGCTTATGTGAAGCAGACAGTGGGAGATAAATTGGATAGTCGATCCATTTTATGCTACTTTGTGGGATATCCAAAGAATTCAATTGGATATTACTTCTATCATCCCCAAGAAACAAAGGTGTTTGTTTCTAGGAACGCAACCTTTTTGGAAAAGGAATTTCTATTGGATAGAAAAGGCGAGATGATAGAACTCGAAGAGGTTCGAGAGACACCCACAGTTGTAGAACCCACACCCGAGAAGCCAAGTGAGGAGATACAAGCTCCTAGAAGAACCGAGAGAGTCTCGAGACCACCTGTGAGGTATGGTCTGCTTCTTGAAGAGGGCCATGATGAGCCTAATCTTGGATGTGATCCAAGGACCTTCAAGGAAGCGTTATCTGATGCCGATTCATCCAAATGGCTTGAAGCAATGGAATATGAGATGAATTCCATGCATTCGAACCAAGTGTGGAATCTCGTGGATCCACCTAAGGGAATTGTTCCCATAGGGTGTAAATGGATTTACAAGAGGAAACTTGGGGCGGATGGGAAGGTATTGACCTTCAAGGCGCGACTGGTAGCAAAAGGGTATACTCAAAGGCAAGGTGTTGACTATGAGGAAACCTTTTCTCCAGTTGCGATGTTCAAGTCCATTAGGATTTTGCTAGCCATAGCTGCATGGTATGACTATGAGATATGGCAGATGGATGTCAAGACTGCCTTCCTTAATGGGGATATTAAGGAAGAGATTTACATGTCTCAACCTGAAGGGTTTACATCTATCGGAAGTGAGCATATGGTATGCAAACTTCAAAGATCTATTTACGGTCTTAAGCAGGCATCTAGGAGCTGGAACCTCAGATTCGATAGTACAATCAAAGAGTTTGGTTTTACTAAGAATCCTGAGGAACCCTGTGTGTATAAGAAGGTCAGTGGGAGTGCTGTGACATTCCTTGTTCTTTATGTTGATGACATTCTACTCATTGGGAATGATGTAGGAATGTTGCAATCAACAAAGATATGGTTAGCAAGTAAGTTCTCAATGCAGGACTTGGGTGAAGCATCTTTTGTATTGGGAATACAGATCTATAGAGATAGATCAAAAAGATTGCTTGGTCTCACCCAGTCCACATACATTGATACCATCGTGAAGCGGTTCTCGATGGATGAGTCCAAGAGAGGACATCTACCAATGTGTCATGGCGTGTCCCTATCCAAGTCTATGTCTCCCAAGACTGATGCAGAGATAGCGGCGATGACACGAATTCCGTATGCTTCGGCTATTGGTAGTATCATGTATGGGATGATATCTACACGTCCTGACGTGGCATTTGCACTAAGTGTAGTGAGTAGATATCAATCCAACCCTGGTCTTCCACACTGGAAAGCTGTGAAAGACATCCTCAAGTATTTGAGAAGGACCAATAAGTTGTTCTTGGTCTATGGGGGTGGAGAACTAAAATTGGAAGGCTATACCGACTCTAGCTTCCAAAGCGATGTTGATGACTCGAAGTCAACCTCCGGATTCATATTCATGCTCAATGGTGGTGCTGTCTCTTGGAAGAGTTCCAAGCAAAACAGTACTGCGGATTCCACCACTGAGGCAGAATACATTGCTGCATCGGCTGCAGCAAAGGAGGCTGTTTGGATTAGGAATTTCGTCCAAGAGTTGGGCGTCATTCCAAATGGAGTTGCTCCTATCCCGGTGATGTGCGACAACACGGGAGCCATAGCTCAGGCGAAGGAGCCAAGGTCTCATCAGAAGTCCAAACACGTATTGAGAAAGTACCACATCCTCAGAGAGATCGTGGAAAGAGGAGATGTCGTGATTGACAAAGTCGGCTCCGCAGATAATGTTGCTGATCCACTAACTAAGCCTTCACCAGGACCATCGTTCGAGAAGCATCGCGAATCAATGGGTCTAAAGTATATAGGTAGTTGGCTCTAGTGCAAGTGGGAGATTGTTAGAGTAGGTGCACGTCGAGCCAAGTGTTGGCCGACTGTTCACGATGAAACTCTTTGTATAAACGATCTTTATTTTAATAATATTTCAATTTATTAATTTGGCGCATCTTTATCTTTATACCCATGCTTGTTGCATAGATAAAGTCCTTGAATATACAAATAGTAGAAAGAATATGAGATGCTCATATGATGAGTATCATGAAACTCATATTTGGAATACTGTATATTCTAAACCGTTCCTAGTCGATTCAGCCGCCACTAAGAAGGATAAAGGCCGCTCGAGTTAGAGACTAGTATCTGCGATGTGAGTACCATGTTTCATTGGTAGGGGACATTGTGATGTCCGAGCATGCAGATAGGTGCTCCTGGTAGAGTGCACTGAACAACCCTCTATAAAGGACTTTCCAAGTGGTTCTCACTTATCGAGTGGAAACGTCCTAGTTTATGGTTGTACACCATTAGTCCTTATGACCCGGGACAACATTGAGACTCTATATGCTAGCGTTCCACTTTGACTTGTTTACCGACTCTTTTGGGGTCATTAGGTGGCAAGATTGGGTGTTACGGCGAAACATATAGGAGTCGATGCATTGTAGTCGGGGATTCACCGCTTACCTACGGGTATGGATATCCTATGTGTTTTTCATGTATGTGTGGGTTGAAATCTCTGATCAGAGTATGGTGGTAATTATGAAAGGGGTTTCATAGATTACACCATCGATGCAACCACGACATGACACATAGTATCGATTCATTGACAACTCTCGATATACCAATAGTTGTCGAATCGGTCGGGATATATGAGCTGAAGGGACCGTACTGTACGCTAACCATAATTGAATGGTTCTTGCAGGCACTATCATGTGATACCTAGGGAATCACGTAAGCGATGCTGCTAGGCGTTTAACGTGATTGGTTGGGTACTATCAGACTTGAGTTCTGACGTTCTTACTATCAAGGAGTTGATAAGTAAGAATGGAGCAATTGGGGTATGCTCGTATAAGGACATGTTTAGTCCGAATCACATTGAGATGTGAACCCACGGCTAGTTGTATCAATGAACCATTGAGGGCCACACAAGTACTTGCTTAGTAAATCCCGAAGAGAAGTAAAATAGTTCAATGTGTTGAACGGCTTATAAATGTGTTTATAAGCGTAAAGAAAATTAGAAGTATGACTTCTATGAGAGAAATATAAATTTTAATTTATGGAAGTGTTCCTAAGATTAAAATTTGGCCAAGTAAATAATGTAGTTGAAAATTGTGATTTTCATAAACATTGTTGTGGACTAAATTAAATTAATTCAAGTGTTGAATTAATTAAACACTAGTGGACCTAGTAGAGTCTAAATAATTAAATTAATTCAAGTGTTGAATTAATTAAATAATATTGAGTCTTGTAGAGCTCAATTTAAATAATTATTTAACTAGTGGGACTTGAGTAAAATCAAGTAGTATTTAATTAATCTCAAAAATGTTTGAGATAATTAAAATTTAGTCTATGGTTTTTAATGTGTTAAAAACCATATAATATATGTGAGACATGCTAGGGTTTGCATGCTTGGGAGGTGAAGAGGTGTGGAATATTTTTGATTAAAAAAATTGCAAAGGCATGCAACTTTTCTCCCAACTTTTCCCACACCCAAGACTAGACTTCACTCCCTCACTTGTATCTCTCCTTGGCCGAAAATTTGAGGGATTTTTCTCTCAAATTTTTCTTTCTTTTGTTCTTCATTTTCTTGGAGAAAAATTCTTCTCTTTGATAAATCCTTAAGTTTTTCTAGTGCAAATCTTAAGGGGATTTACATAGCCAAGTGGTGGGCCTTATTCTTGAAGGGGAAAAGAAGGAGCTTGTAGATTTCTCTACCAAAACAAGAGCTTTGTTATTTTAAACAAAGTTGGAGCCATTTCATCAACTCTAAGGAGTTGATAGGTAAATTTCTAAAAACATCCTATGTATGTTTTGTTTTTGTAAATATTGCACAAAACCATTTTTCATGGGGGCCGAAATTTTGCTCTTAAAATTTTAATTTTTCGCTTCCGTTGCGTTTCCGGCCTCCGTAACCGGTCCGCTTTCATATTTTGGGGTTGCCTAGGACTAAGAAGGGGAGTGATTCTATTTTTGTTGTTGTGGAAAGATTTTCTAAGATGGCACATTTTATAGCTTGTCATAAAACCGATGATGCTTCAAACATTGCGGATTTGTTCTTTAGTGAAGTCGTTAGGTTGCATGGCATGCCTAGGACTAATGTTTCTGGTCGCGATGTTAAATTCTTGAGTTACTTTTGGAAGATTTTATGGGCTAAACTTGGCACAAAATTGTTGTTTTCTACTACTTGTCATCCTCAAACGGATGGACAAACTGAAGTTTTCAATTGAACTTTGGGAACACTTTTGCGTGCTATTCTTAAAAAGAACTTGGATTGACATTTCGATGGACTATATTTTGGGGTTGCCGAGGACTAAGAAGGGGAGTGATTCTATTTTTGTTGTTGTGGATAGATTCTCTAAGATGGCACATTTTATAGCTTGTCATAAAACCGATGATTCTTCAAACATTGCGGATTTGTTTTTTAGAGAAGTCGTTAGGTTGCATGGCATGCCTAGGACTATTGTTTCTGGTCGCGATGTTAAATTCTTGAGTTACTTTTGGAAGACTTTATGGGCTAAACTTGGCACAAAATTGTTGTTTTCTACTACTTGTCATCCTCAAACGGATGGACAAACTGAAGTTGTCAATAGAACTTTGGGAACAATTTTGCGTGCTATTCTTAAAAAGAACTTGGATTGACATTTATATGGACTTTATTTTGGTGTTGCCTAGGACTAAGGAGTGGAGGGATTGTATTTTTGTTGTTGTGGATAGATTCTCTAAGATGGAACATTTTATAGCTTGTCATAAAACCGATGATGCTTCAAACATTGAGGATTTGTTCTTTAGAGAAGTCGCTATGTTGCATGGAATGCCTAGGACTATTGTTTTTGGACGCGATGTTAAATTCTTGAGTTACTTTTGGAAGACTTTATGGGCTAAACTTGGCACAAAATTGTTGTTTTCTACTAATTGTCATCCTCAAACGGATAGACAAACTGAAGTTGTCAACAGAACTTTGGGAACACTTTTGCGTGCTATTCTTAAAAAGAACTTGGATTGACATTTCTATGGACTTTATTTTGGGGTTTCCAAGGACTAAGAAGGTGACGGATTCTATTTTTGTTGTTGTGGATAGATTCTCTAAGATGGCACATTTTATAGCTTGTCATAAAACCGTTGATGCTTCAAACATTGCGGATTTGTTCTTTAGAGAAGTCGCTAGGTTTCATTGAATGCCTAGGACTATTGTTTCTGGTCGCGATGTTAAATTCTTGAGTTACTTTTGGAAGACTTTATGGGCTAAACTTGGCACAAAATTGTTGTTTTCTACTACTTGTCATCCTCAAACGGATGGACAAACTGAAGTTTTCAATTGAACTTTGGGAACACTTTTGCGTGCTATTCTTAAAAAGAACTTGGATTGACATTTCGATGGACTTTATTTTGGGGTTGCCGAGGACTAAGAAGGGGAGTTATTCTATTTTTGTTTTTGTGGATAGATTCTCTAAGATGGCACATTTTATAGCTTGTCATAAAACCGATGATGCTTCAAACATTGCGGATTTGTTCTTTAGAGAAGTCGCTAGGTTGCATGGAATGCCTAGGACTATTGTTTCTGGTCGCGATGTTAAATTCTTGAGTTAATTTTGGAATACTTTATGGGCTAAACTTGACACAAAATTGTTGTTTCTACTAATTGTTGTGGGGACCCGGGCTCTAACTCTTTTCTTTGGGATTAAATGGATCATTAATATAAAAAGTGGGTCAAATTTTTGCTTTACAACATTAATTCTATTGTATGTACACAAGCACAAGTTCTTTATTTATATTACAACATACGAACATATCTTGTTCTAGTACATTCATCCAACTAGTGTTTAATACAATAAAGCATATACAAATAGTCCAAGTCTACTAAAAACCACTAGTCCTCTGCTGCGCCCGTAGTCTCCACGCTATATCAATCTCGTCTCTGTCTCGACCCAGATCCTGCCCCACCTGTTGTTATGCACACATACAGACATAACAACATCCGGAAACTCCGGGGAGAACAAATCCCAGTATAAACATGTATACATGCATATAATCAATCTAGACATGAAACATGCTATTATGAATGACAATCATATGAACATGCAATGCGAATCAAACCATGTCTGGACTCGACTCGACTAGAACTCTAGGGATCCCGGTGTGAATAAGACGATCTATCACCTACCCTCCCAATCGGGGTGACGGTATGTCTTATTCCTAGACTTCGGCCTGATCTGTATCCACATCTACAATAGGAGAATGATCTTCCCCTAAGCTGTGATATCACCGAACATCTAGAAGTTTGACGGATCTGTCAAGACTCCCTATCTTAAATGCAAAGCATAACAATCTGTAAACAATGCATAATCATCTCAAAAGATTTGAATACAATTCTATAAACAAATCACAATCATAATTCAAGATAAAATATAAATCTAGTATGTGATTTTGGTTGGGAAACTCAAATGAGATATCATTTGAGTTGTATCTCCCCAAACAAAACATGCATTATACCTTGCGTTGTTCAACCTATATCTATGTCGAGGTCTCGGTGTCGAAGTGAGGCACAATGAATCTGAAATGGCAATGATCAATATATCTTCTATTAATTCTTAACCAAATTCAACACTTCTACAAATCACTAGTACATCTAAACACAATTTGACGGCATAACGACGTAGTTTCTCGATACCGATCAATCCAACTTTCAACATATATCAATATCTAATTTCCACAATCCATAATCAACCTCATAGAACATCATAATCTCAAAATCTGCATAATTCAACAATAAACATGTTGAAAAAATCGTAACAATTGAGTACGATATCATTTCTTCGTTCCGGTTGTGTTTTTACGATGCCTATATTCTTAAGAACATCTAATAGCCATCACATCTTAATTTCTCCAATACATAAAATCTGAACCATGTTGGAATTCAAAAATACATACATTACCTTGTAGCACTTAATGAGAGGAGCTCAAAAATGAAATCGGATTAACGTTTGGATGATTAAATCTTGTAATATCAAGTCCTAGAATGATTGAAGCTTGGAGGGGATTTCTGAGAGTTACGCTTTCTTCTTTCGTTGCTAACTGATGAAATGAAGACATATTATATATATATATATAAATATATATATATATATATATATATATATATATATATATATATATATATATATATATATATATATATATATATTGCATGGCTACAAGCACATGGCTCTTCCTTTGGATTACACGTCTCGCGCATATGCGCGACATCACCCGCGCATATGCGCGAGACCTACTGGTCTCGGCAATGTAATTCACAACACCTCGCGCATATGCGCCATTCTTTTCGCGCATATGCGCCAAAGCTTCTGGAGGTGTCGCGCATATGCGTGACTTATCTCGCGCATGTGCGCCAATGTCTCTGGACGTGTCACGCATGTGCGCACCTTTATTCGCGCATATGCGCCGATGCTACTATAGTTCTCATGCATATGCGCCCATTTCTTCGCGCATATGCACCATAGCTTCGGCCCTTTACATTTATTCTTAACCTTTCTCATCTTTTCTCATGTCTTTCCTATTCCCATTCTACTTAGTGTTTCTCATGCAATATCATGCACTCTCACATCTTCGAAAATCGTATTAATGAAGACTAAAAAATCTTGAGCCTTACAATTGTCATCCTCAAACGGATGGAGAAACTGAAGTTGTCAATAGAACTTTGGGAACACTTTTGCGTGCTATTCTTAAAAGGAACTTGGATTGACATTTCTATGGACGTTATTTTGGGGTTGCCTAGGACTAAGAAGGGGAGGGATTATATTTTTGTTGTTGTGTATAGATTCTCGAAAATGGCACATTTTATAGCTTGTCATAAAACCGATGATGCTTTAAACATTGCGGATTTGTTCTTTAGAGAAGTCGTTAGGTTGCATGGCATGCCTAGGACTATTAATTCTCGTCGCGATGTTAAATTCTTGAGTTACTTTTGGAAGACTTTATGGGCTAAACTTGGCACAAAATTGTTGTTTTTTACTACTTGTCATCCTCAAACGGATGGACAAACTGAAGTTGTCAATGGAACTTTGGGAACACTTTTGCGTGCTATTCTTAAAAAGAACTTGGATTGACATTTCTATGGATTTTATTTTGGGATTGCCTAGGACTAAGAAAGGGAGGTATTCTATTTTTGTTGTTGTGGATAGATTCTCTAAGATGGCACATTTTATAGCTTGTCATAAAACGATGATGCTTCAAACATTGCGGATTTGTTCTTTAGAGAAGTCGTTAGGTTGCATTGCATGCCTAGGACTATTGTTTCTGGTCGCGATGTTAAATTCTTGAGTTACTTTTGGAAGACTTTATGGGCTAAACTTGGCACAAAATTGTTGTTTTCTACTACTTGTGATCCTCAAACGGATGGACAAACAGAAGTTTTCAATAGAACTTTGGGAAAACTTTTGCGTGCTATTCTTAAAAAGAACTTGGATTGACATTTCGATTGACTTTATTTTGGGGTTGCCGAGGACTAAGAAGGGGAGTGATTCTATTTTTGTTTTTGCTGATAGATTCTCTAAGATGGCACATTTTATAGTTTGTCATAAAACCGATGATGCTTCAAACATTGCGGATTTGTTCTTTAGAGAAGTCGTTAGGTTGCATGGCATGCCTAGGGCTATTGTTTCTGGTCGCGATGTTAAATTCTTGAATTACTTTTGGAAGACTTTATGGGCTAAACTTGGCACAAAATTGTTGTTTTCTACTACTTGTCATCCTCAAACGGATGGACAAACTGAAGTTGTCAATAGAACTTTGGGAACACTTTTGCGTGCTATTCTTAAAAAGAACTTGGATTGACATTTCTATGGACTTTATTTTGGGGTTTCCTAGGACTAAGAAGGGGAGGGATTTTATTTTTCTTGTTGTGGATAGATTCTCTAAGATGGCACATTTTATAGCTTGTCATAAAACCGTTGATGCTTCAAACATTGCGGATTTGTTCTTTAGAGAAGTCGCTAGGTTGCATGGAATGCCTAGCACTATTGTTTCTGGTCGCAATGTTAAATTCTTGAGTTACTTTTGGAATACTTTATGGGCTAAACTTGGCACAAAATTGTTGTTTTCTACTAATTGTCATCCTCAAACGGATGGACAAACTGAAGTTGTCAATAGAACTTTGGGAACACTTTTGCGTGCTATTCTTAAAAAGAACTTGGATTGACATTTCTATGGATTTTATTTTGGGGTTGCCTAGGACTAAGAAGGGAAGGTATTCTATTTGTGTTGTTGTGGATAGATTTTCTAAGATGGCATATTTTATAGCTTGTCATAAAACGATGATGTTTCAAACATTGTGGATTTGTTCTTTAGAGAAGTCGTTTGGTTGCATTGCATGCCTAGGACTATTGTTTCTGGTCGCGATGTTAAATTATTGAGTTACTTTTGGAAGACTTTATGGGCTAAACTTGGCACAAAATTGTTGTTTTCTACTACTTGTCATCCTCAAACGGATGGACAAACTGAAGTTTTCAATAGAACTTTGGGAACACTTTTGCGTACTATTCTTAAAAAGAACTTGGATTGACATTTCGATGGACTTTATTTTGGGGTTGCCGAGGACTAAGAAGGGAAGTTGTAACGACCCATTACAGGCCCAGTGGACCGCCCATACGGCCCACTACCCCAATCGACCCAAGGCTACCCCGATCTTGTGACTTGGCCCGTAGGCCCAGTGGGCTTGCCCACCCTGTGGTGTCACTCACGGGCTTTCCATAGGCGTCGTATGGGTTACTCATAGAACTCTTAAGCCCATGAACTTAAGTTTGTGCCTCCCCAGGATCGAACCCAAGATCACATGGATATATAGATACTTGGCACAATCCTGGTACCAATTGAGTTACTTTTGGAAGACTTTATGGGCTAAACTTGGCACAAAATTGTTGTTTTCTACTACTTGTCATCCCCAAACGGATGGACAAACTGAAGTTTTCAATAGAACTTTGGGAACACTATTGCGTGCTATTCTTAAAAAGAACTTGGATTGACATTTCGATGGACTTTATTTTGGGGTTGCCGAGGACTAAGAAGGGGAGTGATTCTATTTTTGTTGTTGTGGATAGATTCTCTAAGATGGCACATTTTATAGCTTGTCATAAAACCGATGATGCTTCAAACATTGCGGATTTGTTCTTTAGAGAAGTCGTTAGGTTGCATGGCAAGCCTAGGACTATTGTTTCTGGTCGCGATGTTAAATTCTTCAGTTACTTTTGGAAGACTTTATGGGCTAAACTTGGCACAAAATTGTTGATTTCTACTACTTGTCATCCTCAAACGGATGGACAAACTGAAGTTGTCAATAGAACTTTGGGAACACTTTTGCGTGTTATTCTTAAAAAGAACTTGGATTGACATTTCTATGGACTTTTTTTTGGGTTGCCTAGGACTAAGAAGGGGAGGGATTCTATTTTTGTTGTTGTGGATAGATTCTCTAAGATGCCACATTTTATAGCTTGTCATAAAACCGATGATGCTTCAAACATCGCGGATTTGTTCTTTAGAGAAGTTGCTAGGTTGCATGGAATGCCTAGGACTATTGTTTCTGGTCGCGATGTTAAATTCTTGAGTAACTTTTGGCATACTTTATGGGATAAACTTGGCACAAAATTGTTGTTTTCTCCTACTTTTCATCCTCAAACGGATGGACAAACTGATGTTGTCAATAGAACTTTAGGAACACTTTTGCGTGCTATTCTTAAAAAGAACTTGGATTGACATTTCTATAAACTTTATTTTGGGGTTGCCTAGGACTAAGAAGGGGATGGATTCTATTTTTGTTGTTGTGGATAGATTTTCTAAGATGGCACATTTTATAGCTTGTTATAAAACTGATGATGCTTCAAACATTGCGGATTTAATCTTTAGAGAAGTCGCTAGGTTGCATGGAATGCATAGGACTATTGTTTCTGGTCGCGATGTTAAATTCTTGAGTTACTTTTGGAATACTTTATGGGCTAAACTTGGCACAAAATTGTTGTTTTCTACTACTTGTCATCCTCAAACGGATAGACAAACTGAAGTTGTCAACAGAACTTTGGGAACATTTTTGCGTGCTATTCTTAAAAAGAACTTGGATTGACATTTCTATGGACTTTATTTTGGGGTTTCCTAGGACTAAGAAGGTGACGGATTCTATTTTTGTTGTTGTGGATAGATTCTCTAAGATGGCACATTTTATAGCTTGTCATAAAACCGATGATGCTTCAAACATTGCGGATTTGTTCTTTAGAGAAGTCGCTAGGTTGCATTGAATGCCTAGGACTATTGTTTCTGGTCGCGATGTTAAATTTTTGAGTTACTTTTGGAATACTTTATGGGCCAAACTTGGCACAAAATTGTTGTTTTCTACTACTTGTCATCCTCAAACGGATGGACAAACTGAAGTTGTCAATAGAACTTTGTGAACACTTTTGCGTGCTATTCTTAAAAAGAACTTGGATTGACATTTCTATGGACTTTATTTTGAAGTTGCCTAGGACTAAGAAGGGGAGGGATTCTATTTTTGTTGTTGTGGATAGATTCTCTAAGATGGCACATTTTATAGCTTGTTATAAAACCGATGATGCTTCAAACATTGCGGATTTGTTCTTTAGAGAAGTTGCTAGGTTGCATGGAATGCCTAGGACTATTGTTTCTGGTAGCGATGTTAAATTCTTGAGTTACTTTTGGAATACTTTAGGGGCTAAACTTGGCACAAAATTATTGTTTTCTACTACTTGTCATCCTCAAACGGATGGACAAACTGAAGTTTTCAATAGAACTTTGGGAACACTTTTGCGTGCTATTCTTAAAAAGAACTTGGATTGACATTTCGATGGACTTTATTTTGGGGTTGCCGAGGACTAAGAAGGGGAGTGATTCTATTTTGGTTGTTGTGGATAGATTCTCTAAGATGGCACATTTTATAGCTTGTCATAAAACCGATGATGCTTCAAACATTGCGGATTTGTTCTTTAGAGAAGTTGCTAGGTTGCATGGAATGCCAAGGACTATTGTTTCTGGTCGCGATGTTAAATTCTTGAGTTACTTTTGGAAGACTTTATGGGCTAAACTTGGCACAAAATTGTTGTTTTCTACTACTTGTCATCCTCAAACGGATGGACAAACTGAAGTTTTCAATAGAACTTTGGGAACACTTTTGCGTGCTATTCTTAAAAAGAACTTGGATTGACATTTCGAAGGACTTTATTTTGGGGTTGCAGAGGATTAAGAAGGGGAGTGATTCTATTTTGGTTTTTGTGGATAGATTCTCTAAGATGACACATTTTATAGCTTGTCATAAAACCGATGATGCTTTAAACATTGCGGATTTGTTCTTTAGAGAAGTCGTTAGGTTGCATGGCATGCCTAGGACTATTATTTCTGGTCGCGATGTTAAATTCTTGAGTTACTTTTGGAAGACTTTATGGGCTAAAATTGGCACAAAATTGTTGATTTCTACTACTTGTCATCCTCAAACGGATGGACAAACTGAAGTTGTCAATAGAACTTTGGGAACACTTTTGCGTGCTATTATTAAAAAGAACTTGGATTGACATTTCTATGGACTTTATTTTGGGGTTGCCTAGGACTAAGAAGGGGAGGGATTCTATTTTTGTTGTTGTGGATAGATTCTCTAAGATGGCACATTTTATAGCTTGTCATAAAACCGATGATGCTTCAAACATTGAGGATTGGTTCTTTAGAGAAGTCGCTAGGTTGCATGGAATGCATAGGACTATTGTTTCTGGTCGCGATGTTAAATTCTTGAGTTACTTTTGGAATACTTTATGGGCTAAACTTGGCACAAAATTGTTGTTTTCTACTACTTGTTATCCTCAAACGGATGGACAAACTGAAGTTGTCAATAGAACTTTGGGAACACTTTTGCGTTCTATTCTTAAAAAGAACTTGGATTGACATTTCTATGGACTTTATTTTGGGGTTGCCTAGGACTAAGAACGGGATGGATTCTATTTTTGTTGTTGTGGATAGATTCTCTAAGATGGCACATTTTATAGCTTGTTATAAAACCGATGATGCTTCAAACATTGCAGATTATTTCTTTAGAGAATTCGTTTGGTTGCTTGGCATGCCTACGACTATTGTTTCTGGTCGCGATGTTACATTTTTGAGTTACTTTTGGTGTAATGCCCAAGATTTTAAAACACGTTAGTTTGAGATATGAATGCAACTAGATTATGTTGAGATTTAAAAGTTTAAAGTGAGATCATATTAGTGTTGGGCGAAAGTGACTCGCCCGGGCAGACGTTTTCGACCGCCCGAGCGAGAGTGCCTCGGAGAAGAGGGCCGAAAGTCACTCGCCCGGGCGGATGTTTTTGACCGCCCGTGCGAGGCTGCGGGAAGAGAAAGGCCGAGAGTTGTTCGCCCGGGCGGACGTTTTTGCTCGCCCGAGCGAGCTTGTAAATTAGTCCAGGGCCGAGAGTTTCTCGCCCGGGCGGAAATTTATGTCCGCCCGAGCGAGAGCCGTGTACATCCAAGGATTTGCCATGTGTCTCGGATCATGCAATGTATATACAATTGTACGAATTCCTTGCCATTTTATAAGCAAACCACCGAGAGAATTCAGAGAGAAGCTTCAAAGTTCTCTTTCACTTCAAATTGAGATTTTGTAAGATTTATACCTCCAAACTTTAATCCGATTGCGGTTTTGAGCTCCTCTCATTGTTAGCTACAAAGTAATGTAAGTATTGTTCAAGTCTAGCATGTTTTGAGAATTACATATTGGGGAAATGCTGATATGCTTATATATATGTGTTCTTGAGAGAATTGTTATCGTAGAAACACAATCGGATCGAAGAACGGATATCGTATGTTATTATTATGATTTTTCAGCATGTATAGGAGGAAGTATATGCAGATTTTGAGATCTTGTCTTGGATATGGTGATGATTATGAATTGAGGAATGATACAATTTGGATTAGGGAGAATTGGATTGACCGGTATCGAGAAATACACCGTTATGCCGTCAATGGTGTTGAAATGTACTAGTGAATTGATAGTATATGTATTGATTGGGTTAGGAATTGATGAAACACATATTACATTGCTATTTCAGATTGGTGTCGACGACTTTGACATCGAGTAATTGGCATCGACAGATAGTGTGCGACGAAAGGTATAAGTCATGTTTTGTTTGGGGAGATGTAACTCAAACAAGATATTATTTGAGTTTCCCAACCAAAATCACATACGAGTATTATTAAATATTTTGTAACATGTTTATGAATTGTGTATAGCATTATATTCAATCCTTTAACATGTTATGCTTTGATTTCAGAATTGTATTCAAGCATGTATGATCAGTATGATATTCAGCCATGAATATGATTATACGTTGTTTACATATTGATATTCATTGCATTTGAGATAGGAGAGTCTTTGACAGGCATTGTCAAATATCTAGACGTTTCGGTGTATCTCAGCATAGGAGTAGGAATTACTCTTATTGCCGCCGTTGATACAGCTCAGACCGAAGTCTAGGAATGAGACGTACATTACCCCGATTGGAGGGTAGGTAGTGACGTCTTATTCACCCCGGGATCCCTAGAGTTCTAGTCGAGTCGAGTCCAGACATGGTTTGATTCGCATTGCATTGCATGTGCATATGATGTCATTCATGATAACATATTTCATGTTTAATTGATTATATGCATGTATACATGTTTATACTGGGATTTGTTCTCACCGGTTTTCCGGCTGTTGTTATGTCTGTATGTGTGCATAACAACAGGTGGGGCAGGATCTGGGTCACGCAGAGGATGAGAGATGGACATAGCGTGGTGATCTCGGGTTTAGCAGAAAAACTAGTAGTTGTACTTTGACATGTACTGTATTTTATTACTAGTTGTTCAGAGTAGTTGGAACAAGACATATTGTACCTTCTGTTTGTATTTTAAATAAGGCATGTATGTTGTTTATATACCTTAGATTTAATATTACAAAGCGAAAAATTTGACCCACTTTTTATATTAATGATCCGTTTTAATCCCAAAGAAAAGAATTAGAGCCCGGGTCTCCACAACAGGTGGTATCAGAGCCTTAGGTTCTGTAGACTGAAATAGAGTAGAATGAGCGGGGTAGATCGAGTCATCTTCCTTGCTTTTGTGTGCTAGCATGATTATTGCTTTCCCTATTATGTGTTGTATTGTATCTGATGTGATTACAGCATGTAATAAACTGAATCAGAACCGATTCTAGATCAGAGGTAACTGACTAGAGGAGGGCTGAGATAGTTGTATATCTTGTATTCTAATCAGTTGGATTATTAGATACATGCCTCCTAGAAGAGCAGTTGTGCCAGTACGACCAACAGCGCCAGAGCAGGGTAGCACATCCGGAGATACGATGGATGTCACTGCTATGCCCATGGAGACTCTATTAAAGCGATTCCAGTCATTCCGACCACCGACCTTAAAGGGTACAGAAAATGCAATTGAATGCGAAAGCTGGTTGGAGGATATCGAGATGTTGTTCGAGTCTCTAGGGTACAGTGATGAGAAGAGAGTGAAGCTCATTGGCCATCAACTGCAAGACGTGGCTAAGTATTGGTGGGTGAATATGAGAAGAGCACTAGAACAGCGTGGCACTGAGATTACATGGAAAGTGTTCAAGACTGAGTTCTATCAGCGATTCTTCCCTGTATCCTACCGGAAAGATAAAGGCGCTGAATTTGCAAACCTGAGGCAAGGGCAACTGAATATCGAAGAGTACGTTGCTAAATTTTCTTCTTTGCTTCGTTTTGCACCTCACGTTTCCGGTAATGATGAGGCCATGGCGGATCAGTTTATAAATGGCCTAAATCCAGATATCTTTACGTTGGTCAATACTGGGAGACCCGATAATTTCTCGGATGCATTGAATCGTGCCAAAGGAGCAGAAGCAGGGTTGCTGAGACAACGAAGTGTTCCGTATGTGGCTCCGAGTCCGAGACCGCCACTACCTCCATCCCAAGTTCCTCCTCCTCGATTCGAAAGTGGTGGTAGCAGCAGCGGACGCAAAGATCAATTGAAAGCAAAGGGTAAACAGTTTAAGAGGGCAGGGAGCAGTTCTTCGAGCTCCAGCGGGTCAAGACAGAGAGGTTTTGGCCAGAGTCTACAGGTGGCAAGTGGATATTGCAGTATTTGTGGAGGTAAGCATGCCACAGAACAATGTCAAGGTGTAGTGGGCAGGTGTAACGTATGCAAACAACAGGGGCATTATGCCAAGGTCTGTCCTCAGAGGAGTGGTGCATCGAGATTTCAGGCTGCAGGATCGTCTGCCTCCGTGACTCAGCCTGAGAGGCAAGCTTCATCTGTTCACTCATTTCAGCCGCCACCAGCACAGAACCAGCCTCGAGCCAGAGGTGGCCAGCCAGGGAGTCAGCCTCAGAGACAACAGGCTCAGGTGTTTGCCTTGACTGAAGAGCAAGCACAGGATGCCTCAGATGATGTCATTGCAGGTAACTGTTTCCTTTGCGGTTATCCTGCTTATATATTGATAGATACGGGTGCATCGCATACATTCATTTCAGAGCGATTTGCATTGTTGCATTCTTTGCCTGTTGAGTCTTTGCTAGATGTTGTGTCTATTAATTCTCCGTTGGGAAGTGGATTGATATCTGTAACTACGGTTAGACATTGCATTCTACAGTTTGAGGGGCATGAGATTGACCTAGAGTGTATAGTGTTGGGTCTAGCTGATTTTGATTGTATAGTTGGTATTGACATGCTAACGAAGTATAGAGCCACCGTGGATTGTTTCCACAAGATTGTCAGATTCAGACCCGAGATGACAGACGAGTGGAAATTCTACGGGAAGGGTTCCAGATCTCGGATTCCCTTGATTTCGGCTCTTACTATGAACAGATTATTACAGAAAGGGGCAGACGGTTTCTTTATTTATGCTGTAGATATGCAGAAGTCGAGCCCGGCGTTGGCAGAAATACCAGTAGTGCGGGAATTTGCTGATATTTTTCCAGATGAAATCCCAGGATTACCTCCGGTTCGTGAGGTAGATTTCAGTATTGATCTTACACCAGGTACCTTCCCTATTTCGAGAGCTCCATATAGGATGGCGCCCATCGAACTCAAAGAACTGAAAGCACAGTTGGAAGATTTGCTAGCCAAGGGATATATCAGGCCTAGTGTATCTCCTTGGGGTGCTCCAGTGCTATTTGTGCGAAAGAAAGATGGATCGATGCGGCTGTGTATCGATTACAGGCAACTGAATAAGGCCACGATAAAGAATAAATAACCATTGCCTAGAATTGATGATCTATTTGATCAACTACAAGGATCGTCTGTATATTCCAAGATTGATTTACGATCCGGATATCATCAGCTTCGAGTTCGAGATGTAGACATACCGAAGACAGCATTTCGAACCAGCTATGGGCATTACGAATTCATTGTAATGCCTTTTGGTTTGACAAATGCTCCGACGGTATTCATGGGCTTGATGAATCAAATCTTTCAGAGGTATTTGGATGATTTTGTTATTGTCTTTATCGATGATATTTTGGTGTATTCTAAGAACAGATTGAGCATGCAGAACATCTCAGAATTGTGTTGCAAACACTGAGAAATGAGAAATTGTATGCCAAATTGTCAAAGTGCGAATTTTGGTTGAACCGAGTTGTCTTTTTGGGACATATCATATCGGGAGATGGTATCTCCGTAGATCCGAGTAAAGTGGAAGCTATGATTAGTTGGCCGAGACCGACTTCTGTACCTGAAATACGCAGTTTCATGGGTCTCGCGGGATACTATAGACGATTCATCCAAGATTTCTCCCGTATTGCGAAGCCAATTACGCAATTGACACAGAAGAATGCACCGTTCTTATGGTCTGAGGAGTGTGAGTCTAGCTTTTTGGAATTGAAGAAGAGGCTGACCAGCGCACCTGTCCTGATGATTCCGTCAGGTACGGGTAATTTTGTTGTATATTGTGATGCTTCTCACAGAGGTTTGGGATGTATTCTTATGCAGCGAGGGCATGTGGTTGCATATGCCTCGAGACAATTGAAGACTCACGAGACGCGATACCCCATTCATGATCTTGAATTGGCGGCTATTGTATTTGCGCTGAAGATCTGGCGCCATTATCTTTATGGCGAGAAATTCGAGATCTATTCAGACCACAAAAGCTTAAAGTACTTGTTTTCTCAGTCGGAGTTGAATATGCGACAGCGTAGATGGCTTGATCTGTTAAAAGATTTTGATTGCGAGATCAAATATTACCCGGGAAAGTCAAATGCAGCGGCAGACGCCTTGAGTCGAAAGGTATGTGCCTTATCCTTATCGACGATAGGTGTTACGAAACTCGTTGAAAATTGCTGTTCTGCTGGATTAGAATTTGATACAGATAGGAAGCCACTACGACTTGCTACTATTCAAGTCGAGCCAAACTTGATCAGAAGAATAAAAGAAGCACAAAGAACAGATCAGAATGTGCAAAGATCGATTCAGATGGTCAGAACAGGACACGTATCAGAATATCGGGTGCGTGAGAATGTGTTGTACGTAAATAACCGTCTGGTTGTGCCGGATGTTTCAGAGTTGAGACATCAGATTATGTCTGAAGCACATTGTAGTCGGTTTAGTATTCATCCTGGTGGCCGAAAGATGTACAATGATCTGAAGACACAGTTCTGGTGGAAGCAGATGAAGTCAGACATTGCGGAATTTGTATCTAAATGCTTGAATTGCCAACAAGTGAAGGCCGAGAGGAAGAAGCCCGGAGGGTTACTTCAGAGTTTGTCTATTCCTGAATGGAAATGGGACCACATCTCCATGGATTTTGTGACGAAGTTACCCCGATCTTCTCGAGGCTGCGATGCGATTTGGGTCGTTATCGACCGACTGACCAAATCAGCTTGTTTTATTCCGTATAGAATGACTTACAGACATGATCAAATGGCGGAGATATATGTTCGCGAGGTAGTCAAATTACATGGTGTGCCGAAGTCTATCGTATCAGATCGTGATCCACGATTCACTTCACACTTTTGGCACGGTTTACAGCAGGCCTTAGGTACGACTTTACACCTGAGTACTGCTTATCATCCTCAGACAGACGGACAGTCAGAGCGGACTATCCAGACATTAGAGGATATGTTGAGAGCCATAGTACTAGACTTTGGTACTAGTTGGCAAGATTCCCTACCTCTTTGTGAATTCTCCTATAATAACAGCTATCAGACGAGCATTGAGATGGCACCGTTTGAAGCGTTATATGGCAAGAAGTGCAGATCTCCGCTATACTGGGATGATATCTCAGAAGTACCAGAACTGGGGCCAGATATGATTCGTGACATGACAGAGAAGGTGAAACTCATTCAGAAGAGGATGAAGACAGCACAGGATAGGCAAGCCAAATACGCCAATATCAGACGTAGACCGTTAGTATTTGAGGCAGGAGATAGAGTATTCTTAAAGATTTCTCCATTCAGAGGCGTTGTTCGATTTGGCAAACGCGGGAAACTATCTCCTCGATACATTGGTCCTTACGAGATTCTTGAGAAGATTGGCGATCGAGCTTATCGACTTGCACTTCCTCCTTCTCTATCCGGAATACATGACGTGTTTCATATATCAATGTTACGAAGATATATGCCAGATGTTTCTCATGTCATTCAACCTGACGAAGCTGAACTTGATCAGACATTGAGCTATGTGGAACAACCGATACAGATTCTTGATCGGAAAGAAAAGAAGCTCAGAACGAAGAATATTCCACTTGTGAAAGTTCAGTGGAGTCGTCATGGTATCGAGGAAGCAACATGGGAGACAGAAGCCAGCATGAGACAGAAACACCCCGAGTTATTTCAATTATGTAAGTATTTGTTTAGTGTTAATGTGATTACTTTGATGCTTACAATGATAGACTGACGTGGGAGTTCGAGGACGAACTCTTATTTTAGAGGGGGAGAAATGTAATGCCCAAGATTTTAAAACACGTTAGTTTGAGATATGAATGCAACCAGATTATGTTGAGATTTAAAAGTTTAAAGTGAGATCATATTAGTGTTGGGCGAAAGTGACTCGCCCGGGCGGACGTTTTCGACCGCCCGAGCGAGAGTGCCTCGGAGAAGAGGGCCGAAAGTCACTCGCCCGGGCGGATGTTTTTGACCGCCCGAGCGAGGCTGCGGGAAGAGAAAGGCCGAGAGTTGTTCGCCCGGGCGGACGTTTTTGCTCGCCCGAGCGAGCTTGTAAATTAGTCCAGGGCCGAGAGTTTCTCGCCCGGGCGGAAATTTATGTCCGCCCGAGCGAGAGCCGTGTACATCCAAGGATTTGCCATGTGTCTCGGATCATGCAATGTATATATACAATTGTACGAATTCCTTGCCATTTTATCAGCAAACCACCGAGAGAATTCAGAGAGAAGCTTCAAAGTTCTCTTTCACTTCAAATTGAGATTTTGTAAGATTTATACCTCCAAACTTTAATCCGATTGCGGTTTTGAGCTCCTCTCATTGTTAGCTACAAAGTAATGTAAGTATTGTTCAAGTCTAGCATGTTTTGAGAATTACATATTGGGGAAATGCTGATATGCTTATATATATGTGTTCTTGAGAGAATTGTTATCGTAGAAACACAATCGGATCGAAGAACGGATATCGTATGTTATTATTATGATTTTTCAGCATGTATAGAAGGAAGTATATGCAGATTTTGAGATCTTGTCTTGGATATGGTGATGATTATGAATTGAGGAATGATACAATTTGGATTAGGGAGAATTGGATTGACCGGTATCGAGAAATACACCGTTATGCCGTCAATGGTGTTGAAATGTACTAGTGAATTGATAGTATATGTATTGATTGGGTTAGGAATTGATGAAACACATATTACATTGCTATTTCAGATTGGTGTCGACGACTTTGACATCGAGTAATTGGCATCGACAGATAGTGTGCGACGAAATGTATAAGTCATGTTTTGTTTGGGGAGATGTAACTCAAACAAGATATTATTTGAGTTTCCCAACCAAAATCACATACGAGTATTATTAAATATTTTGTAACATGTTTATGAATTGTGTATAGCATTATATTCAATCCTTTAACATGTTATGCTTTGATTTCAGAATTGTATTCAAGCATGTATGATCAGTATGATATTCAGCCATGAATATGATTATACGTTGTTTACATATTGATATTCATTGCATTTGAGATAGGAGAGTCTTTGACAGGCATTGTCAAATATCTAGACGTTTCGGTGTATCTCAGCATAGGAGTAGGCATTACTCTTATTGCCGCCGTTGATACAGCTCAGACCGAAGTCTAGGAATGAGACGTACATTACCCCGATTGGAGGGTAGGTAGTGACGTCTTATTCACCCCGGGATCCCTAGAGTTCTAGTCGAGTCGAGTCCAGATATGGTTTGATTCGCATTGCATTGCATGTGCATATGATGTCATTCATGATAACATATTTCATGTTTAATTGATTATATGCATGTATACATGTTTATACTGGGATTTGTTCTCACCGGTTTTCCGGCTGTTGTTATGTCTGTATGTGTGCATAACAACAGGTGGGGCAGGATCTGGGTCACGCAGAGGATGAGAGATGGACATAGCGTGGTGATCTCGGGTTTAGCAGAAAACTAGTAGTTGTACTTTGACATGTACTGTATTTTATTACTAGTTGTTCAGAGTAGTTGGAACAAGACATATTGTACCTTCTGTTTGTATTTTAAATAAGGCATGTATGTTGTTTATATACCTTAGATTTAATATTACAAAGCGAAAAATTTGACCCACTTTTTATATTAATGATCCGTTTTAATCCCAAAGAAAAGAA
The DNA here is from genome assembly GCF_022965805.1 of Primulina eburnea. NCBI lineage: Eukaryota > Viridiplantae > Streptophyta > Magnoliopsida > Lamiales > Gesneriaceae > Primulina > Primulina eburnea. The sequence goes on along the minus strand of NC_133103.1, from coordinate 43,999,245 downwards.
TTAGAGCCCGGGTCTCCACATTTGGAATACTTTATGGGCTAAACTTGGCACAAAATTGTTGTTTTCTACTACTTGTCATCCTCAAACGGATGGAAAAACTGAAGTTGTCAATAGAACTTTGGGAACACTTTTGCGTGCTATTCTTAAAAAGAACTTGGATTGACATTTCTATGTACTTTATTTTGGTGTTGCCTAGGACTAAGAAGGGGAGGGATTCTATTTTTGTTGTTGTGGATAGATTCTCTAAGATTGCACATTTTATAACTTGTCATAAAACCGATGATGCTTCAAACATTGCGGATTTGTTCATTAGAGAAGTCGCTAGGTTGCATGGAATGCCAATGACTATTGTTTCTGGTCGCGATGTTAAATTATTGAGTTACTTTTGGAATACTTTATGGGTTAAACTTGGCACAAAATTGTTGTTTTCTACTACTTGTCATCCTCAAACGGATGGACAAACTGAAGTTGTCAATAGAACTTTGGGAACACTTTTGCATGCTATTCTTAAAAAGAACTTGGATTGACATTTCTATGGACTTTATTTTGGGGTTGCCTAGGACTAAGAAGGGGATGGATTCTATTTTTGTTGTTGTGGATAGATTCTCCAAGATGGCACATTTTATAGCTAGTTATAAAACCGATGATGCTTCAAACATTGCGGATTTTTTCTTTAGAGAAGTCGTTAGGTTGCATGGCATGCCTAGTACTATTGTTTCTGGTCGCGATGTTAAATTCTTGAGTTACTTTTGGAACACTTTATGGGCTAAACTTGGCACAAAATTGTTGTTTTCTACTACTTGTCATCTTCAAACGGATGGACAAACTGAAGTTGTCAATAGAACTTTGGGAACACTTTTGCGTGCTATTCTTAAAAAGAACTTGGATTGACATTTCTATGTACTTTATTTTGGGGTTGCCTAGGACTAAGAAGGGGAGGGATTCTATTTTTGTTATTGTGGATAGATTCTCTAAGATGACACATTTTATAGCTTGTCATAAAACCGATGAAGCTTCAAACATTGCGGATTTGTTCTTTAGAGAAGTCGCTAGGTTGCATGGAATGCCTAGGACTATTGTTTCTGGTCGCGATGTTAAATTCTTGAGTTACTTTTGGAAGACTTTATGGGCTAAACTTGGCACAAAATTGTTGTTTTCTACTACTTGTCATCCTCAAACGGATGGAAAAACTGAAGTTGTCAATAGAACTTTGGGAACACTTTTGCGTGCTATTCTTAAAAAGAACTTGGATTGACATTTCGATGGACTTTATTTTGGGGTTGCCTAGGACTAAGAAGGGGATGGATTCTATTTTTGTTGTTGTGGATAGATTCTCTAAGATGGCACATTTTATAGCTTGTCATAAAACCGATGATGCTTCAAACATTGCGGATTTGTTCTTTAGAAAAGTCGCTAGGTTGCATGGAATGCATAGGACTATTGTTTCTGGTCGCGATGTTAAATTTTTGAGTTACTTTTGGAATACTTTATGGACTAAACTTGGCACAAAATTGTTGTTTTCTACTACTTGTTGTAATGCCCGAGATTTAATTACGGTAATCAGATGTTGATTAATTGACATAATTTAGGTTATAGGAACTCGAATGACGAAGCCGGGCGTGGTGTATTTTACACCGAGATGTTCGACCTAACATCTCAACATGATAGTTTGAGATTATTGATTTTGAGTGGACATGATTATAACCAGGTTATTTTAAGATCAAATTGAGATAATAATAGTGTTGGGCGAAAGTGACTCGCCCGGGCGGACGTTTTTGACCGCCCGAGCGAGAGTGCCTAGGAGAAGAGGGCCGAGAGTCACTCGCCAGGGCGGATGTTTTTGACCGCCCGAGCGAGGCTGCTGGAATGGGCGAGGGCCGAGAATTACTCGCCCAGGCGGCAACTTTTGACCGCCCTAGCGAGTAACGTGTAGCTTGAAAGGCGAGCCACTTGGCCTATTACATGTTCGTGTGTGTATATATATATATATATATATATATATATATACATGCATATCAGAAACGAATTTTCAGAAAGGAAAAAGAGAGAGTCGAGGAACTGAGGGCAGATTTGGAAATTGTGAACGATCCGCCCGTCTGTTTTTGAATCTGACTTCGGTATCGTGTTCCTAGCGACGACAGCTACAATTGGACGTAAGTTTTGTTACGTTTAGACAAGATTTGAATTTATGATATTGTCAGAATTGAATACGAATCAGATATGGTGTTTCTGCTACCGTAGATATTATAGAATTGAAGTCTGATTAAAGAACAGATCGTTTCTGTAATTGTTATGATTTTTGAAAGATAGTAACTGAGATTCTATATCAGAATTGTGTTAGTATTCAGATTATGAGTTATATTGACACCGATTATGAGTTCCAGTATTATATTTGTGATGTTCAGATTTACGGGGTTACAAGACTGTGTTAGTATGCCGTTGAAACATCAGTTGATTTAGATTGATCAGATTCAGTAATGATTTAGATTTCATCGTGATATCGTTGATATGAATCAGATTATGTATTGTCCAGATATTGATCAGATTATGTACTGAGTTGAGTATTGATCAGAACAGATTGTGTATTGAGTTATTCACTGACACAGCGTATTCGATATTGTCATTTCATATTTGATATGGACAGAGTTGAATACCAGACTTCGTCTTCGTCAGACAGGGACGACAAAGGTATAATTCATGTGATATTCGGGAAGCATAACTCAAATAAGATTAATTTGAGTTTCCCAATAAAATCACATACTAGATTATTGTTTATATTGTTACCTGATTATGCTTTGATTATAGAATTGTATTCAAGCAGGTAAGATAATTGAGATATTCAGTTATGAATATGATTATGCTTTGTTTACAGATTCTTATTCATTGCATCTAAGATAGGAGAGTCTTTGACAGGCATTGTCAAATAGCTAGACGTTTCGGTGTATCTCAGCATAGGAGTAGGTATTACTCTTATTGGCGCCGTTGATACAGCTCAGACCGAAGTCTAGGAATGAGACGTACATTACCCCGATTGGAGGGTAGGTAGTGACGTCTTATTCACCCCGGGATCCCTAGAGTTATAGTTGAGTCGAGTCTAGACATGATTTGACTAGAACTGCATGCTTATATGAATGGGATTCATAGATTATGGAACCCATTGTTATTGCCTTCAGTTATGATAGCATGTTTTATGATTTAGACTGTGTATGTGCATGTTATCTGATTTGAGATGCATGTTTAGTTAGATTAGATTTCATAGATAATGAAATCTATTACTATTGTTTTAATTTCTTCATGACAACATGTTTCATGAATTATTATGTGTATATGCATGTTTACCATGTTTTATACTGGGATTTATTCTCACCGGAGTTATCCGGCTGTTGTCTTGTTTTGTATGTGTGCATGACAACAGGTGGGGCTGGATCAGGGTCGAGATGACGATGAGAGAAGACGAGTTAGCGTGGTGATTCCGGACTTGTAGCAGACTTGGTTTATTACTTGAATTTAGTAATTGAACCTTAGACTTAGGTTGTACAGTATTGTACTTTTCTACTGAATTGTAGTTTTATACAGATATGTATATTATTTAGATGCCATTACCTTCCGCACTTGTATTTTAAAAAGAAAAATTTTTAGACCCTGTTTATCAGAACTGATAATTAAATCCCAACGATAATTAAGAAGATGATTAGCGTCCGGGTCCCCACACTTGTCATCCTCAAACGGATGGACAAACTGAAGTTGTCAATAGAACTTTGGGAACACTTTTGCGTGCTATTCTTAAAAAGAACTTGGATTGACATTTCTATGGACTTTATTTTGGTGTTGCCTAGGACTAAGAAGGGGAGAGATTCTATTTTTGTTGTTGTGGATAGATTCTCTAAGATGGCACATTTTATAGCTTGTCATAAAACCGATGAAGCTTCAAACATTGCGGATTTGTTCTTTAGAGAAGTCGCTAGGTTGCATGGAATGCCTAGGACTATTGTTTCTGGTCGCGATGTTAAATTCTTGAGTTACTTTTGGAAGACTTTATGGGCTAAACTTGGCACAAAATTGTTGTTTTCTACTACTTGTCATCCTCAAACGGATGGACAAACTGAAGTTTTCAATAGAACTTTGGGAACACTTTTTCGTGCTATTCTTAAAAAGAACTTGGATTGACATTTCGATGGACTTTATTTTGGGGTTGCCGAGGACTAAGAAGGGGAGTGATTCTATTTTGGTTGTTGTGGATAGATTGTAATGCCCGAGAAATTAATCCGGTTAATTTGAAAAGATTTGGAAATGATTATTATAATCATAGATGATAATTAATATGATTATAGACGAAATAGATCGGACGGAAAAGACAAGAAAAATTCATCAAATCACGAGCAAAGCCGAAGCCATGGCGCACATGCGCAAAGAAATGCGCGCACATGCGCGGAGCATCCAGAGCATTTGGCGCACATGCGCGGTGGGTATTGGCGCACATGCGCGAGGAGGACAGAAACGTGCGCGCACATGCGCGACCTTACAGCGCGCACATGCGCGGCGAGTCCAGGAGCTTTGGCGCATATGCGCGGTTGAATGGCGCGCATATGCGCGAGAGTCGTTGCCGAGGCACGCGCTAAGAATTGTGTCTCGCGCATATGCGCCGAGTGGTGTCGCGCATATGCGCGAGACGTGCTGCACAAAGGAGTGTGACACGTTTCTTGCCATGCATGTAGTATATATACATGTAACTAAACGTGTCTCTCAGATTTGTAAAAAACAAGAATCAAGAAATTTGAAGAAGAAGCTCTCGGTTGTGGTTCAGAATTGAATTGCGAGGGAACCGTTTATCAAAATTGAAATCCAACTTCGGTACTGTGTTCCTATCAACGCAGGCTACAACTGGACGTAAGTTTATTACGTTTAGACATGTTTTGAAAATATGATGTTGTTAGAATTGTATGTGATTCAGATATGATGTTTCTGCTGCAGTAGACAGTATAGAATTGAAGTCAGATTAAAGAACAGACCGTTTCTGTAATTGTTATGATTTTTAAAAAGATATTGACTGAGATTCTATATCAGAATTGTGTTAATATTCAGAGTATGAATTATATTGACGCAGATTATGAGTTCTAGTATTATATTTGTGATGTTCCGATTGACGGGGTTATTCAGATTGTATTATTATGCTGTCGAAACATCAGTAAATTGATATTGATCAGATTCATCTATGATTTCGATTAGATGGTGATATTATTGATATGACTCAGATGGTATCTTGTTCAGATATTGATCAGATTGTATACTGAATTGAGTATTGATTAGAACAGATTGTATATTGAGTTATTCATTGATACTATGTATTCGACATTGTCTTTTCAGATTGAATATGGACAGATTTGAATACAGGTCTTTTTCATCGTCAGATCGGGACGACAAAGGTATAATTCATGTGATATTCGGGAAGCATAACTCAAATTAGATTAATTTGAGTTTCCCAATAAAATCACATACTAGATTATTGTTTATATTGTTACCTGATTATGGTTTGATTATAGAATTGTATTCAAGCATGTAAGATAATTGTGATATTCAGTTATGAATATGATTATGCTTTGTTTACAGATTGTTATTCATTGCAGTTAAGATAGGAAAGTCTTGACAGTCATTGTCAGACTTCTAGACGTTCGGTGTATCGTACATAGGAGCAGACATTGTCCTATTGTAGCACCACGATACAGCCATGGCCGAAATCTAGGAATAAGACATACAGTTACCACGATCGGTTGAGTAGGTAACAGCCATTGACGTCTTATTCATTACGGGATCCCTAGAGTTATAGTTTAGTCGAGTCTAGACATGATTTGACTAGAACTGCATGAGTTTATAGAGGTGTTTCATAGACTATGAAACCCATGTTATTGCTTTCAGTCCTGATTGCATGTTTATCTGATTTGAATTGCATACCTATTATGAGTAGATTTCATAGACTATGAAATCCATTCCTTTGAATATATTCATGACAGCATGTCTTATATTTTAGATTGTTTATATACATGCTTACCATGTTTTATACTGGGATTTATTCTCACCTGAGTTATTCGGCTGTTGTCTTGTTTTGTATGTGTGCATGACAACAGGTGGGGCTGGACCAGGGTTGAGATGACGATGAGAGAAGACGAGTTAGCGTGGTGATTCCGGACTTGTAGCAGACTTGGTTAATTACTTGAATTTAGTAATTGAACCTTAGACTTAGATTGTACTTTTCTACTGAATTGTAGTTTTATACAGATATGTATATTATTTAGATGCCATTACCTTCCGCATTTATATTTAAAAAGAAAAAGTTTTTTTAGACCCTGTTTTATCTTAATTGATAATTAAATCCCAAAGATGATTAAGAAGAAGATCAGCGTCCGGGTCCTCACAATAGGTGGTATCAGAGCGATAGATCCTTTAAATTGAGATAGTCAGAACTGATAGATCTTTTAGATTGAGTTAGACTGAGAGAGAAGAGAATGAGCGGGGTAGATTGAATTTTCTTTCCTTGCATGTGATTGCTAGCATGAGATTTATTTCAATGTTGACTACATTGTGTGTGCTAGCATGATTTATTGCTTTCCCTATTACATGTTGCTTGTTATCTGAGTTGATTGCAGCATGTAATTACTAAGCCTGGATCAGAACCGAGTCTGGATCAGAGGTATATGATCAGAGGAGGGCTGAGACAGATTGTATAGATTTTGTACGACTCTGTTTGATAATCAGATATACCGCCTCGAAGAATTTCAGAAAAGGGCAGTACATCGTCTGAGCAGAGAGATGTATCAGAAACTCAGTTAGAAGAAAAGATGAAAGAATTTGAGTTATTACAGCCGCCGGTTTTGAGTGGTACCGAGACATCTGGAGATTGTCAGAACTGGTTAGATGATATAGAAATCTTGTTTGATTTACTTGATTGTACAGATGAACAGAGAGTTAAAATGGTGCCTTACCAGCTACGAGAAGCCGCCAGGAGTTGGTGGATTACCAGTAGAAGAATGTGGGCACAGAGAGGTACAGTGATGTCGTGGGTGTAATGCCCAAGAATTTGGTTACCGTAATATGAGATGATTAACGTAATCTGGGATGATTTATTGATGATGACCTGATATGATTTTAGATGCATTGTGCCGAGACCGAACGGGGCCAAGTATATGACTTATACAAGAATGGGACAGAACTATTGGCGCCAGAGCGGTAGTTTTAACCGCCCGAGCGCCAATGTTCAATAAAGAAGGGCTCGGACAGAAAGTATGGCGCCCGAGCGGTAGAATATTACCGCCCGAGCGCCAATGAAAAATAAGATAAGAATCCGGACAGAAAGTGCCGCACTCGAGCGGTACTTTCTTACCGCCCGAGCGCCGCCTAAATTGTTTGAAAATAAGACGCGTGGCTTGGCATGCAATTGGGATATATATAAATGTAAGTCTTCAGATGTAATGGGAGAGAATCGAGAAAAGAACGATAAAAGCTTCAGAAAAGAATTGAAAAATCCTTACGCCTTTTGTGAGAAATCCGTCCGTCCGATTTTGAATCTGACTGCGGTACTGAGTTCCTATCAGCTTAGGCTACAACTGGACATTGAGTAATTGACAGGCTTTGGGTTCGAGACTTCGACAGAGTCAGAATATCAGAAAGAAAGGTATAAATTTATGTTGAGTTGGGATTGCACAACTCGAGTGAGGTTTGACTCGAGTCTCCCTAAATCACATACTGTCATTTATTGCATTGATATTTGCAATTGATGAGACTTATAATCGTAGTCTATTGATTTATAGCCACTGCATGTAATGACGGTTGATTCGCTAGTCATTGATTGATTTGCTTAGATACTGACTGCATGTATTGATTACTGAGTTGTTGAGTCATAGGCTGATTCGCCTAGTTACCGGCTGATTCGTCTGGTTATTGACTGATTCGTCTACACTTAAGCTGATTCGCTTAACTACCGGCTGATTCGTCTGGTTATTGACTGAGTCGTCTACACTTAAGCTGATTCGCTTAATTACAGGCTGATTCGTCTGTTTATTGGCTGATTCGCCTAATTCTTGACTGATTCGTCAATTCTGCGGCTGATTCGCCCAGACACTGATATATGAATTATATCGATGCCGTTTAGGGATTGATTCATTCCTATCGACTGAGATTCGATATAATTACCTATATCCAGATATCGGATCCCTAGGTTAGAGTTGAGTCGAGTCTGAGACGACGCGTTGTTTGAGTTGAGTTTGAGTGTGAGTGTGATTCATTGCTTGATATTGATTTATATTATTTGATGTTGATTATGTTCCTGATGATGGTACATGTTTAGAATAAGAGTTATTCTTGATATTGCTTCATGTTCTGATTTGAAACATGTTATGATTATTGCTTATATGCTTTTATATATGTTTTTATATGATTGCATGTATACATTGTTTATACTGGGATTCATTCTCACCGGAGTTATCCGGCTGTTGTCTTGTTTTGTATGTGTGCATGACAACAGGTGGGGCTGGATCAGGGTCAAGAAGAGGATGAGAGAAGATTAGATAGCGTGGAGATCCGGGCTTCGAAGCAACATAGGATTCAGCACTGAGATGTAGTTGAACCTAGTTGAATTCTTGTAGATAACACAAGATTTGTATGTTCATGTTTATTATGTAATTTGAGTAAATTACATTACGTTTCCGCTGTGTATTTTAGAAAAAAAAATTTTAGACCCTATTTTATAATTGATTAATTAGTCCCAATAATGATTAAGAACATGATTAGCGTCCGGGTCCCCACAGTGGGAAATATTCATAACTGAATTCTATCGAAGATTTTTCTCAGCTTCGTACCGAGAAGACAAGAAATTAGAGTTTGAGAATTTGAGCCAAGGGCCGCTGAACATTGACCAATATATTGCTAAATTCTCTACACTACTGCATTTTGCTCCTCAGAGAGCTGGAAATGATGAAGCTGTAGTGAATCAGTTTATCAGAGGGCTGAATTCGGAGGTAGTTGCGTTTATGAATTTGCAACGTCCTTACCATTTTGCTGATATCTTGAGTAGAGCAAAGAGAGCTGAGGCGAGTCTGATTAGACAATTGACAAGATTGTGTGTGAAGCCACTTCAGGCACAACAATCCCCTCTTCGATATGATCACGACAGTACGAGTGGGAAGCAAGATTTGCTGAAAGCTCGGAAGAAGCCATTCAAGAAGTTAGGAAGTGGTTCCTCGAGTTCCAGTAGTTCTAGTCCAAGATATACTGGAGTGTATTGCAGGAGTTGCGGAGGGAGACATTCCACCGAACAATGCCAGGGAGTAACTGGTAGACGCAATATTTGTGGACAGCCGGGACACTTTGCTAAAGTTTGTCCCCAGAAGCGTTCCCGAAGATCGTAGGGAACAGAGTTCACTTGAAACCACAGATTTAGAATTCACAACAGGTACTAGTCTTTATGATTCTATTGCATATGTATTGATATATACTAATGCATCTGTTAAGAATATCTTTGACTGAGTTGCATGGAGATATGCTGTATCTGTTGGGTTTGTATGTACTGTAGTATTGATGTCCTTGCTTGTTGAGGAAGTGTTGATATCAGAGATTTCTGTAAATATTGTATACTACAGTAAGATGAGAATGAAATAGAAATAGATTATGATGTACTTGTGTTTCTGATTTGAACGCATTATTGATATATATATGCTGAACAAGTAAAGAACTATTATAGATTCCCGTTAGGAAAGTATAAGATTCAGACCAGATATGGCTGAAGAGTAGAGATTTCACAGTAAGGATTCTAGATTTAGAATTCCTTTGATATCTGTGTGACATATGACTCGAGTATTACAGAAAGGAACAGATAGTATCCTTATGTATTCAGTAGATTTACTGAAATCGTGTAACGACCCATTACAGGCCCAGTGGACCGTCCATAATGCCCACTGCCCCAATCGACCCAAGGCTATCCCGATCTTGTGACTTGGCCCGTAGGCCCAGTGGGCTTGCCCACCCTGTGGTGTCAATCACGGGCTTTCCATAGGCGTCGTATATATCCATGTGATCTTGGGTTCGATCCTGGGGAGGCACAAACTTCAGTTCATGGGCTGAAGAGTTCTATGAGTAGCATGTACTATCAATGTGGCATGTAATAGCCGAGCCCGCTGTACGGTATGGTTTAAGATTTTGTATGATTATTGGCTATTTGGGTAAGTTTAAGTATAGTTTGGATGTTAAGAGTTTCGAGTTATGATTTATAGTATGGTTGGTTTTAGATGATGTGCAGTGTTATTGTAGCGGCGTTACGATTAAATTCATGATAAATAGTATATTGATCCAAATGAGGTGAGGCCAATTGGAGTGGTTAGATAAGACATAAGGTATAACTTCCTTATTTTGAGTTTTGTTCAAATCATTGTGGAAGGTAAGCCAAAAGTGTCCCAAAGAGTATTGTGTGTTTCGACATTCCTCCTGTGACACAGGTTGGGAGATTTAGCATAACTTTTTACTCAGACCTCCAAATGATCTGAAATTTTGAGGGAGTCAAGATAAGACATAGAGCTACAACCCTGTAGTTTACCACTTTTTCCAATTCGGACGGGAAGAGGCGTTTCTGAGGCGATCTTTGTAGAAGCTGTGCGCAGAGTAAGATTTGGTCCGAAGGTAGAGCGCACCCGCGGTCATGTAAGGACCGCACCCGCGGTCTCAGTGGTTCAGAAAATGGTTTTTGGTCGTAGACTTGGTGCACCCGCGGTCCTTGGAGTGCCGCACCCGCGGTCTTGCTTTTTGGAGGTATGGTCGAGATTTAAAGTAACTTTTTGGATGATTTGACTTCATTTATCTTCTTCTTTCCCCTTCAATCTCGTTTTTCTCTCTAAGGAGCAAGGGTTTTCTTCCATTTCATCCATTTCCTACCTTTGATTCTTGGATCTAGTTCGATTTTCGACTTGAGATCGAGGTTCTCCGTGGTATAAGGAAGCTAAGGTAAGCTTTTGGTGCGATTCTTTTAAGGTTTTGGGTAAGAGTTGACTTGGGTTGATGTTCTTGTTGGATTTATGGATTAATTAGCTTGTAATCTTGGATATTGAGTTGATGTTGGTGTTATTTATGGATTATTGTTGTAGGTGGTGAACCAAGAGCTAAATTTGAGGTGTTCTATTGGGTTGTAAGTGGAATTTCATCCCTTCTGCTCACATGATGTTATATGTATTATGTTTCAAAGGTTTTAATGTGTTATTCCCTTCAATAGATTCATTGTTATGTATTGATTCCATTGATTATCTATTGGAGGCATTGATGTCTCACTATTGTTAATAAGGGAATACAAAAGAAAATATGAGATTGTGAAAGGACGGCTTTAAATGCTATTCAGAGTTCAAATGTTTCTATTGGATTGATAAATATATAGCCAGAGAATTGCATGCAATTAGTTGATCAACGCCCATAGGCTTGTATCCCTCAGAGTTATCGGTTTATATCGATTTGGGATACGAGTACCACAGACAGAGATACTATTGATATCAATCCAAACAGAGAAAAGAGAAATACCATCGTATTGCTATCTATTGCTATGTTATTGCTACAGTTATTGCTACAGTATTCATGTTTCAGAGTTGATGGTATTTATGATTTCAAAGTCATGTTTTACAGAGTATACTATGTATCATTGTTATGTAAAAGTTCCACTTGCTGAGATTTATTCTCATTTCAGTTATTTCATGTGATGCAGATCAGAGTGGCGGCCCGGGACGTTGACTGTGGACTGGGGGTCATATGCATACACCGTTGGAAGGAAGATTTTGGCATGATCATAGGAATGATGTTTTGTATTTTGTTTTGTCATTCGAATGATCATGTGTTACTATTTTGTAAAGATGTTTAAAGAAATGTATTTTGAAACTCCTTCCATATTTTAATGAAAAATTTATTTCCGCTGTGCATTTTATTTAAAGAGGTCAGAGGTGTCACATTTAGTGGTATCAGAGCGGTGTTCTTCGGACCAATGCATATGACTTCGTCTACTTTCAACTGTCCGGGTATGTTTTCTTGCATCTATCCGTTGTTATATATTGATATGTCTTTTGTGAGCACATTGTAGAGTAGAGGATGCCACCTAAGAGGAAAGCAGTAGAGGGTGAGGATAGTTCTTCCTCGAGAGTTGTCGACGAGTTCGGCAAGTTACTGAGAGAGCAGGCCAAGGTTCATAGTGAGCAGATTCAGCAGTTGCTCCGATTGCAAGGAGCAGGTCAGGGCAGAGGTCAGGGTAGAGGGCAGGTTGCTCAGGTTGTTGGCACTGATGCCATATTTTCTGCGTTTAAGAGGATGGATCCGCTAGAGTTTTCAGGGAGCACCGATCCTTTAGTTGCAGTTGAGGGGGTCAAGGCTTTAGAGGCGATCTTCGATCATCTCCACTATGAGGATAGAGACCGTATCAGCTGTGTTGTATTCATGTTTGTTAAAGCTGCTCGCATCTGGTGGAATGCGACCAAGGTTGGCATCGATGTTTCGACATTGAAGTGGTCAGAGTTTACAGAGTTGTTCTATGACAAGTATTTCCCCGACGCACTTCGAGCGAGGAAGGTGACAGAGTTCTTGGAGCTTCGACAGGGGAGCATGGATGTTGGTGAGTATATCCTGAAGTTTGAGGAGGGTTGCCTATTTGCTCCTTACATTGCATCCAATGACAGAGATAAAGGCGCTCATTTCATTCGAGGTCCTTAGAGCAGAGATTCGTAGATATATCAACATGTCCAAGGCTGTGACTTTCAAGGAAATCTTGTCCAAGGCTTTGTTGGCCGAGCACGACGAGAAGGACATTGCCCGGGAGAGGCAAGCGAGACATCAGGCTAGTGCTCAGAGGAGCCAGAGTTCGAGTCAGCAAGGTGGAGATCGATTCAAAGGGAAAGACAAGATGGATCTGAGTCCTAGACCACCGACAGTCCCATCTGATCCTGAGAAGCCATTGTGTCCCAAGTGCGGCAGACATCATTGGGGAGAGTGCAGATATGACACTCATACTTGTTATCGTTGTGGCACGGCAAGCCACGTTGCTAGAGATTGTCCTCAGGGAGCTAGTCAAGAGAGAGTGCAGGGTCGTATCTTTTCGCTGACCAAGGAAGATGATGGCGATAGGGGAGGTATGCTCGCCAGTGCAGGTACTTCGCTGGTCCTTCCTTTTACTTCTTGTTTTGAGGCTGAGAGATTGCTGTGTAGAGGTTGTGTTGGGTTTTTGGCTTTTATTGTTGATGTGGATAGTATATTGCGAATCTTTCCCATGTTCTTCGTCACGAGCCATTGGACTTGACGCCGAATTTGACATACCAAGAGATTTCGATTCAGATTTTGGATCGCACAGTCAGAGTATTGAGGATCAAAAAGATCGGCATTGTTAAAGTCCTTTGAAGGAATCATTTGATAGAAGAGGCTATGTGGGAACCAGAGGTTGAGATGAGAGAGAGGTATCCTGAGTTGTTCGTGTAGTGACGTCAATTTCGCGGACGAAATTCCTCTAAGGAGGGGAGATTGTAATAGCCGAGCCTGGTGTACGGTATGGTTTAAGATTTTGTATGATTATTGGCTATTTGGGTAAGTTTAAGTATAGTTTGGATGTTAAGAGTTTCGAGTTATGATTTATAGTATGGTTGGTTTTAGATGATGTGCAGTGTTATTGTAGCGGCGTTACGATTAAATTCATGATAAATGGTATATTGATCCAAATGAGGTGAGGTCAATTGGAGTGGTTAGATAAGACATAAGGCTATAACTTCCTTACTTTGAGTTTTGTTCAAATCATTGTGGAAGGTAAGCCAAAAGTGTCCCGAAGAGTGTTGTGTGTTTCGACATTCCTCCAGTGACACATGTTGGGAGATTTAGCATAACTTTTTACTCAGACCTTCAAATGATCTGAAATTTTGGGGGAGTCAAGATAAGACATAGAGCTACAACTTTGTAGTTTACCACTTTTTCCAATTCGGACGGGAAGAGGCGTTTCTGAGGCGATCTTTGTAGAAGCTGTGCGCAGAGTAAGATTTGGTCCGAAGGTAGAGCGCACCCGCAGTCATGTAAGGACCGCACCCGCGGTCTCAGTGGTTCAGAAAATGGTTTTTGGTCGTAGGCTTGGTGCACCCGCGGTCCTTGGAGTGCCGCACCCGCGGTCTTGCTTTTTGGAGGTATGGTCGAGATTTAAAGTAACTTTTTGGATGATTTGACTTCATTTCTCTTCTTCTTTCCCCTTCAATCTCGTTTTTCTCTCTAAGGAGCAAGGGTTTTCTTCCATTTCATCCATTTCCTACCTTTGATTCTTGGATCTAGTTCGATTTTCGACTTGAGATCGAGGTTCTCCGTGGTATAAGGAAGCTAAGGTAAGCTTTTGGTGCGATTCTTTTAAGGTTTTGGGTAAGAGTTGACTTGGGTTGATGTTCTTGTTGGATTTATGGATTAATTAGCTTGTAATCTTGGATATTGAGTTGATGTTGGTGTTATTTATGGATTATTGTTGTAGGTGGTGAACCAAGAGCTAAATTTGAGGTGTTCTATTGGGTTGTAAGTGGAATTTCATCCCTTGTGCTCACATGATATTATATGTATTGTGTTTCAAAGGTTTTAATGTGTTATTCCCTTCAATTGATTCATTGTTATGTATTGATTCCATTGATTATCTATTGGAGGCATTGATGTCTCACTATTGTTAATAAGGGAATACAAAAGAAAATATGAGATTGTGAAAGGACGGCTTTAAATGCTATTCAGAGTTCAAATGTTTCTATTGGATTGATAAATATATAGCCAGAGAATTGCATGCAATTAGTTGATCAACGCCCATAGGCTTGTATCCCTCAGAGTTATCGGTTTATATCGATTTGGGATACGAGTACCACAGACAGAGATACTATTGATATCAATCCAACCAGAGAAAAGAGAAATACCATCGTATTGCTATCTATTGCTATGTTATTGCTACAGTTATTGCTACAGTATTCATGTTTCAGAGTTGATGGTATTTATGATTTCAAAGTCATGTTTTACAGAGTATACTATGTATCATTGTTATGTAAGAGTTCCACTTGCTGAGATTTATTCTCATTTCAGTTATTTCATGTGATGCAGATCAGAGTGGCGGCCCGGGACGTTGACTGTGGACTGGGGGTCATATGCATACACCGTTGGAAGGAAGATTTTGGCATGATCATAGGAATGATGTTTTGTATTTTGTTTTGTCATTCGAATGATCATGTGTTACTATTTTGTAAAGATGTTTAAAGAAATGTATTTTGAAACTCCTTCCATATTTTAATGAAAAATTTATTTCCGCTGTGCATTTTATTTAAAGAGGTCAGAGGTGTCACATGGCACCACAGGGTAGGGTACGGCCTACCGGGCTTATGGGCCAAGTCACTTGGTAGATCGGGGCAGTGGAGTACGGTCCACTGGGCTTGTAATGGGTCGTTACAAATCGAGCCTAGCATTGAGAGATATGTCAATGATGTATGAGTTGACTGATGTTGTCAGATAAGATTTTAGAATTGCTTATATCAGAAAGATAGATTTCAAAATTGAATGCAGATCAGATATTGAGTGCTGTTTTAGAATTCAGTACAGAAGGATATTGAATGTACAGAATGATACAGAATGACTTAAAAGATCAGTAGAGGAGTACCGACCAGGAGGTACATCTGATTTAGTGTTGCTCTTTGGCATGTTGCAATATATTCAGAGATGTTCTAATGATTCTATGCTTGTTATATCTATGAGATTTTGATATGGTTGCAACATCTGATTGATTGAATAGAATATCTGAAGATTGTATTGAATATTCTGAGAACTGTGATGATTGTATACACAAATTGTTCAGATAAGAATCTTTCTTGAAACAGATTGTATTCAAAATATGTGTTATCTGAAGTTGTATACAGATTGATTTTTGTTACAGTTGAGATTGTAATCAGTGATTGATAAGATACCGATATTAGAAAGTCAGAAAAATGTCGGAATTGTCAGAGATTGATATTATAAGAGTTGACAGATTATCTGATATGATTGTGTTTCGAACTGCTTGAGAATTATTGCTTCTAGATCAGTATTTTATACAAATTGTATTGCTTGGGGAGCATATTATATTTGCAAATGATTTGTAGCAGTTGATCAGAATGGCATGAAGATGTGATTGATTTGTCAGAATCGATAGTCTTGTTAGAACTTACAATCCTATATATATTTGCTAGATTAGTATAGATTATTGTTATTCTGAATCAGTATTGATACAGATTTTATGAACCGTTGAGATTATATACAGTTCAATTGTATCAGAGTTAATTTAAAGAATTACAGCAGTTCAGAAATGAGATCAGAATGTGTCAGAATGTTTCAGAATTGTATAACAGAATTGGTATGTATAATCAGAGCCGAATACCAGGTAGGTATTTCCTCTTTAAATTATGTTATTAACTGATTTGTTTATATCAAGAGTTCGAATTTGAAATCACAGATAATGTTAGAAATGCGCTGTAGTGACTTCAGTTATCAGGTTTATGATTGAGAAGGTATGATATTCGAACAGATAGTTGGACATAGCCAGATTAGATCAGTTGTGACAGAATTTGTACAAAAAAAATGTTAGCAGAAATTGTACTGATATGTCGGAATCGCTAACAGAAAAGACAGAAAGATAGAAATCAGAAGATTTATTACAGAATGGTATATAGTCCTAAATAGAAATGGGAGTACATTTCTATGGCTTTTGTAATGAAATTACCGCCATTTTCTACAGATTGTGATATGATATGATTAAGATTGACAGATTATTCAATCTATATCTATCAGTTTGTACCAGATCACGTACAAACATGACCCAATGACACAGATTAATGTCAGACAAGTGGTCAGAAAGATCAGAATGCCACAGTAGATTATGTCAGAACATAGTCAGAGTGACTAGAATGTAGAAGTAGACTATATCAGATGGTGATTTTGATTGAGATTGCAATTATAACAGATCATACCATAAGTTATTTTGCAGATTATTTACAGATTTACAGACAATCAGAGTATAATATCCAGATATTGGAGGATATCCAGAAAGCTGCAGTGCGGGATATTAGCACCGGTGGATATGACAGATTGTCACTATCTGAGTTAGGAGATGATGTTAGTTATCAGATTACCAGAGGGATTATGAGATAGTGTACAGTGAGTACTATAGATTCTTTGAATCAGAATAAGATCTCAGAGATACTTTGGATAGGAGCTGATAAGGTCAGAGATATGACAAAGAAAAGATAGTTGATTCAAAATAGAATGAGAATAGCTCAGATCAGACAGATTTATCATGCCAGCGTCGGATGGTGACGATTGGTATTTGAAGACAAGATTGAATATTTCCTTGATCGGGATAAACATATTTGATAACCACTGATAACAGTAATTTGTTATGAGCTGTAGTTTGGTTTATACAGATGTTGTATAGCCATTATTGCAAGATTGAGATTTCAGAACAGATTCATTGAGATGAGTTCTGCTTTGAACTTTGTATACATTTCTTCTGATATATCTGAATTGATTACTTATGAGTTCGAGGACGAACTCAGAACTAAGAGGGGGAGAAATGTAATGCCCGAGAAATTAATCCGGTTAATCTGAAAAGATTTGGAAATGATTATTATAATCATAGATGATAATTAATATGATTATAGACGAAATAGATCGGACGGAAAAGACAAGAAAAATTCATCAAATCACGAGCAAAGCCGAAGCCATGGCGCACATGCGCAAAGAAATGCACGCACATGCGCGGAGTGTGGGGACCCGGACGCTAATCATCTTCTTAATCATCGTTGGGATTTAATTATCAGTTCTGATAAACAGGGTCTAAAAATTTTTCTTTTTAAAATGTAAATGCGGAAGGTAATGGAATCTAAATAATATACATGTCTGTATAAAAACTACATTTTAGAATAAAGGTACAATACTGTACAACTTAAATCTAAGGTTCCGTTACTAAATTCCAGTAATAAACCAAGTCTGCTACAAGTCCGGAATCACCACGCTAACTCGTCTTCTCTCATCGTCATCTCGACCCTGATCCAGCCCCACCTGTTGTCATGCACACATACTGTGACACCCCTGACCTCTTTAAATAAAATACGCAGCGGAATAAAAATTTTCTTTAAAATATGGAAGGAGTATCAAAATACATTTTCTTTAAACATTTAACAACCAAAATAAATACATGATCATTCAAAAGGTATAACAAAATACAAAACATCAGTCCTATGATCATGCCATCAAAATCATTCTTCCAACGGTGCATGCATATGACTCCCTGTCCACAGTCAACGTCCCGGGCCTCCACTCTGATCTGCATCACATGAAATAACTGAAATGAGAATAAATCTCAGCAAGTGGAACTCTTACATAGCAATGATACATAGTATACTCTGTAAAACATGACTTTGAAATCATAAATACCATCAACTCTGAAATATGAATACTGTAGCAATAACTGTAGCAATAGCATAGCAATAAGATGGTATTCTCTTTTCTCTGGTTGGATTGATATCAATAGTATCTCTGACTGTGGTTGCAAATATCCCATCGATATGAATCGATAACTGTGAGGGATATAAGCCTATGGGCGTTGATCAACTAATTGCATGCAATGCTCTGACTATGATTCAATCAATCCAATAAAAACATTTGAACTCTGAATATCATTTAAAGCCGTCGTTTCGCAATCTCATATTTTCTCTTGTATTCCCTTTTAACAATAGTGAGACATACAATGCCTCCAATAGATAATCAATGAAATCAATACATAACAATGGATCAATGGAAGGGAATAACACTTTGAAACCTTTAAAACACAATACATATAATATCATGTGAGCAAAAAGGATGAAATTCCACTTACAACCCAATAGAACACCTCAAACTTAGCTCTTGGTCACCACCTACAACAATAATCCATAAATAACACCAACATCAACTCTATATCCAAGAATCGATAACAATAAATCCATAAATCCACAAGAATAACAAACCCAAGTCAACTCTTAACTCAAAACCTTAAAAGAATCGCACCAAAAGCTTACCTAAGCTTCCTAGCACCAAGGAGAACGTCGATCTCAAGTCAGAAATCCAAATAACTCCAAGAATCAAAGGTAGGAAATGGATGAAATGGAAGAAAACCCTTGCTCCTTAGAGAGAAAAACGAGATTGAAGGGGAAAGAAGAAGGGAAATGAAGTCAAATCGTCCAAAAAGTTACTTTAAATCTCGACCATACCTCCAAAAAGCAAGACCGCGGGTGCGGCACTCCAAGGACCTGCGGGTGCGCCAAGCCTACGACCAAAAACCATTTTCTGAACCACTGAGACCGCGGGTGCGGTCCTTACATGACCGCGGGTGCGCTCCACCTTCGGACCAAATCTTACTCTGCGCACAGCTTCTTCAAAGATCGCCTCAGAAAGCCTCTTCCCATCCGAATTGGAAAAGTGGTAAATTACAAAGTTGTAGCTCTATGTCTTATCTTGACTCCCTCAAAATTTCAGATCATTTTGATGTCTGAGTAAAAAGTTATGCTAAATCTCCCAACATGTGTCACTGGAGGAACGTCGAAACACACAACACACTTCGGGACACTTTTGGCTTACCTTCCACAATGATTTGAACAAAACTCAAAATACGAAAGTTATAGCCTTATGTCTTATCTAACCACTCCAATTGGCCTCACCTCATTTGGATCAATATACCATTTATCATGAATTTAATCGTAACGCCGCTACAACAACACTGCACATCATCTATAACCAACCATACTATAAATCATAAATCGAAACTCTTAACATTCAAACTATACTTAAACTTACCCAAATAGCCAATAATCATACAAAATCTTAAACCATATCGTACACCGGGCTCGGCTATTACAATCTCCCCTCCTTAGAAGAATTTCGTCCTCGAAATTGACGTCACTGCACGAACAACTCAAAATATCTCTCTCTCATCTCAACCTCTACAGCTTTCCTCTTAGGTGGCATCCTCTACTCTACAATGTGCTCACAAAAGACATATCAATATATAACAATGGATAGATGCAAGAAAACATACCCGGACAGTTGAAAGTAGACGAAGTCATATGCATTGGTCCGAAGAACACCGCTCTGATACCAAATGTGACACCCCTGACCTCTTTAAATAAAATACGCAGCGGAATAAAAATTTTCTTTAAAATATGGAAGGAGTATCAAAATACATTTTCTTTAAACATTTAACCACCAAAATAAATACATGATCATTCAAAAGGTATAACAAAATACAAAACATCAGTCTTATGATCATGCCATCAAAATCATCCTTCCAACGGTGCATGCATATGACTCCCTGTCCACAGTCAACGTCCCGGGCCTCCACTCTGATCTGCATCACATGAAATAACTGAAATGAGAATAAATCTCAGCAAGTGGAACTCTTACATAGCAATGATACATAGTATACTCTGTAAAACATGACTTTGAAATCATAAATACCATCAACTCTGAAATATGAATACTGTAGCAATAACTGTAGCAATAGCATAGCAATAAGATGGTATTCTCTTTTCTCTGGTTGGATTGATATCAATAGTATCTCTGACTGTGGTTGTAAATATCCCATCGATATGAATCGATAACTGTGAGGGATATAAGCCTATGGGCGTTGATCAACTAATTGCATGCAATGCTCTGACTATGATTCAATCAATCCAATAAAAACATTTGAACTCTGAATATCATTTAAAGCCGTCGTTTCGCAATCTCATATTTTCTCTTGTATTCCCTTTTAACAATAGTGAGACATACAATGCCTCCAATAGATAATCAATGAAATCAATACATAACAATGGATCAATGGAAGGGAATAACACTTTGAAACCTTTAAAACACAATACATATAATATCATGTGAGCAAAAAGGATGAAATTCCACTTAAAACCCAATAGAACACCTCAAACTTAGCTCTTGGTCACCACCTACAACAATAATCCATAAATAACACCAACATCAACTCTATATCCAAGAATCGATAACAATAAATCCATAAATCCACAAGAATAACAAACCCAAGTCAACTCTTAACTCAAAACCTTAAAAGAATCGCACCAAAAGCTTACCTAAGCTTCCTAGCACCAAGGAGAACGTCGATCTCAAGTCGGAAATCCAAATAACTCCAAGAATCAAAGGTAGGAAATGGATGAAATGGAAGAAAACCCTTGCTCCTTAGAGAGAAAAACGAGATTGAAGGGGAAAGAAGAAGGGAAATGAAGTCAAATCGTCCAAAAAGTTACTTTAAATCTCGACCATACCTCCAAAAAGCAAGACCGCGGGTGCGGCACTCCAAGGACCGCGGGTGCGCCAAGCCTACGACCAAAAACCATTTTCTGAACCACTGAGACCGCGGGTGCGGTCCTTACATGACCGCGGGTGCGCTCCACCTTCGGACCAAATCTTACTCTGCGCACAGCTTCTTCAAAGATCGCCTCAGAAACGCCTCTTCCCATCCGAATTGGAAAAAGTGGTAAACTACAAAGTTCTATGTCGTATCTTGACTCCCTCAAAATTTCAGATCATTTTGATGTCTGAGTAAAATGTTATGCTAAATCTCCCAACATGTGTCACTGGAGGAACGTCGAAACACACAACACACTTCGGGACACTTTTGGCTTACCTTCCACAATGATTTGAACAAAACTCAAAATACGAAAGTTATAGCCTTATGTCTTATCTAACCACTCCAATTGGCCTCACCTCATTTGGATCAATATACCATTTATCATGAATTTAATCGTAACGCCGCTACAACAACACTGCACATCATCTATAACCAACCATACTATAAATCATAAATCGAAACTCTTAACATCCAAACTATACTTAAACTTACCCAAATAGCCAATAATCATACAAAATCTTAAACCATATCGTACACCGGGCTCGGCTATTACACATACAAAACAAGACAACAGCCGGATAACTCCGGTGATAATAAATCTCAGTATAACACATGGTAAACATGCATATACACATAATGATTCATGGAACATGCTGTCATGAATAAAAGCAAAGACAATAGTAATAGATTTCATCATCTATGAACTCTAATCTAACTAAACATGCAATTCAAATCAGATAAACATGCATGTAAATAGTCTAAATCATGAAACATGCTGTCATGACTGAAAGTAATAACAATAGGTTCCATAGTCTATGAAACCAATTCATCTACGCATGCTGTTCTAATCAAATCATGTCTAGACTTGACTCAACTATAACTCTAGGGATCCCGGGGTGAATAAGACGTCACTGGCTGTCACCTACCCAACCACTCGGGGCGACTGTACGTCTTATTCCTAGACTTTGGTCCGAGCTGTATCGACGGCTGGCAATAGGAGTAATGGCTACTCCTAAGTTGAGATACACCGAACGTCTAGAATCTGACAATGGCTGTCAAGACTTTCCTATCTTAAATGCAATGAATAACAATCTGTAAACAAAGCATAATCATATTCATAACTGAATATCACAATTATCTTACATGCTTGAATACAATTCTATAATCAAAGCATAATCAGGTAACAATATAAACAATAATCTAGTATGTGATTTTATTGGGAAACTCAAATTAATCTAATTTGAGTTATGCTTCCCGAATATCACATGAATTATACCTTTGTCTTCCTGATCTGACGAAGACGATGTCTCGAATCTGTCCATATCAAATCTGAAATGACAATATCGAATACCACGTATCAGTAATTGACTCAATACACAATCTGTTCTGAGCAATACTCAAATCAGTACATAATCTGATCAATATCTGAACAAGATACAATCTACTTCATATCAACAAT
Source organism: Primulina eburnea (assembly GCF_022965805.1). Classification (NCBI taxonomy): domain Eukaryota; kingdom Viridiplantae; phylum Streptophyta; class Magnoliopsida; order Lamiales; family Gesneriaceae; genus Primulina; species Primulina eburnea. The sequence goes on along the minus strand of NC_133103.1, from coordinate 43,976,365 downwards.
ATCACAACACAATCGAATTCATTTCTGAATTTAAATAATCTGAATCAACTGATGTTTCAACGGTATAGCAACACAGTCTTGATAACCCCGTCGGTCTCAACATCACAGATAAAATATCAGACTTCGTAATCAATATCGATACCAGTCATAATCTTGCTAACAATACCATTCTGATATGAAATCTCAGTCAAAATCTTTCAAAAATCATAACAAATACATAACCACTCTGTTCTTTAATCTGACTTCAATTCTATAATGTCTAGGGTAGCAGAAACACCATATCTGAATCATATTCAATTCTGAAAATATCATAAATTCAAATCTTTTCTAAACGTAATAAAACTTACGTCCAGTTGTAGCCTGCGTTGATAGGAACACAGTACCGTACTCGGATTTAAAATCGAACGGACAGATTTTGCGTAATATTAAATTTCTCCCTCGGAAGAACTTGGAGCTTCTCCCCTATTTCTTTCCTTTCTTCCTTATTCTGATGGAGAGAATCGGTTTGTACATATATATATTTCGTGCATGCAATCATACGTGGCTTCTCCAAAATTTGCCACAAAACCACTCGCGCATATGCGCGCTTCATCTCGCGCATATGCGCCAAAGATTCTGGAGCTGTCGCGCATATGCGCGCATTATCTCGCTCATATGCGCGAGGGCTTCTGGACCCCTCGCGCATATGCACGTGTTTCTTCGCGCATGTGCGCCGGTCATTCCTTTTGAGATGTTCGGCCGAACATCTCAAGATGTTCGGTTGAACATCTTGACTTATATTATAACGATGCCCGACTTCTTCATTCAAGTTCGTATAAACTCAATCATGAAATTAATCAACGTATGATTACAGTAATTAAGTCTCGGGCATTACACGGAGCATCCAGAGCATTTGGCGCACATGCGCGGTGGGTATTGGCGCACATGCGCGAGGAGGACAGAAACGTGCGCGCACATGCGCGACCTTACAGCGCGCACATGCGCGGCGAGTCCAGGAGCTTTGGCGCATATGCGCGGTTGAATGGCGCGCATATGGGCGAGAGTCGTTGCCGAGGCACGCGCTAAGAATTGTGTCTCGCGCATATGCGCCGAGTGGTGTCGCGCATATGCGCGAGACGTGCTGCACAAAGGAGTGTGACACGTTTCTTGCCATGCATGTAGTATATATACATGTAACTAAACGTGTCTCTCAGATTTGTAAAAAACAAGAATCAAGAAATTTGAAGAAGAAGCTCTCGGTTGTGGTTCAGAATTGAATTGCGAGCGAACCGTTTATCAAAATTGAAATCCAACTTCGGTACTGTGTTCCTATCAACGCAGGCTACAACTGGACGTAAGTTTATAACGTTTAGACATGTTTTGAAAATATGATGTTGTTAGAATTGTATGTGATTCAGATATGATGTTTCTGCTGCAGTAGACAGTATAGAATTGAAGTCAGATTAAAGAACAGACCGTTTCTGTAATTGTTATGATTTTTAGAAAGATATTGACTGAGATTCTATATCAGAATTGTGTTAATATTCAGAGTATGAATTATATTGACGCAGATTATGAGTTCCAGTATTATATTTGTGATGTTCCGATTGACGGGGTTATTCAGATTGTATTATTATGCTGTCGAAACATCAGTAAATTGATATTGATCAGATTCAGATATGATTTCGATTAGATGGTGATATTATTGATATGACTCAGATGGTATCTTGTTCAGATATTGATCAGATTGTATACAAAATTGAGTATTGATTAGAACAGATTGTATATTGAGTTATTCATTGATACTATGTATTCGACATTGTCTTTTCAGATTGAATATGGACAGATTTGAATACAGGTCTTCGTCATCGTCAGATCGGGACGACAAAGGTATAATTCATGTGATATTCGGGAAGCATAACTCAAATTAGATTAATTTGAGTTTCCCAATAAAATCACATACTAGATTATTGTTTATATTGTTACCTGATTATGCTTTGATTATAGAATTGTATTCAAGCATGTAAGATAATTGTGATATTCAGTTATGAATATGATTATGCTTTGTTTACAGATTGTTATTCATTGCAGTTAAGATAGGAAAGTCTTGACAGTCATTGTCAGACTTCTAGACGTTCGGTGTATCGTACATAGGAGCAGACATTGTCCTATTGTAGCACCACGATACAGCCATGGCCGAAGTCTAGGAATAAGACGTACAGTTACCACGATCGGTTGAGTAGGTAACAGCCATTGACGTCTTATTCATTACGGGATCCCTAGAGTTATAGTTGAGTCGAGTCTAGACATGATTTGACTAGAACTGCATGAGTTTATAGAGGTGGTTTCATAGACTATGAAACCCATGTTATTGCTTTCAGTCCTGATTGCATGTTTATCTGATTTGAATTGCATACCGATTATGAGTAGATTTCATAGACTATGAAATCCATTCCTTTGAATATATTCATGACATCATGTCTTATATTTAAGATTGTTTATATACATGCTTACCATGTTTTATACTGGGATTTATTCTCACCTGAGTTATTCGGCTGTTGTCTTGTTTTGTATGTGTGCATGACAACAGGTGGGGCTGGATCAGGGTCGAGATGACGATGAGAGAAGACGAGTTAGCGTGGTGATTCCGGACTTGTAGCAGACTTGGTTAATTACTTGAATTTAGTAATTGAACCTTAGACTTAGATTGTACTTTTCTACTGAATTGTAGTTTTATACAGATATGTATATTATTTAGATGTCATTACCTTCTGCATTTATATTTAAAAAGAAAAAATTTTTTTAGACCCTGTTTTATCTTAATTGATAATTAAATCCCAAAGATGATTAAGAAGAAGATCAGCGTCCGGGTCCTCACATAGATTCTCTAAGATGACACATTTTATAGCTTGTCATAAAACCGATGATGCTTTAAACATTGCGGATTTGTTCTTTAGAGAAGTCGTTAGGTTGCATGGCATGCCTAGGACTATTATTTCTGGTCGCGATGTTAAATTCTTGAGTTACTTTTGGAAGACTTTATGGGCTAAACTTGGCACAAAATTGTTGATTTCTACTACTTGTCATCCTCAAACGGATGGACAAACTGAAGTTGTCAATAGAACTTTGGGAACACTTTTGCGTGCTATTATTAAAAAGAACTTGGATTGACATTTCTATGGACTTTATTTTGGGGTTGCCTAGGACTAAGAAGGGGAGGGATTCTATTTTTGTTGTTGTGGATAGATTCTCTAAGATGGCACATTTTATAGCTTGTCATAAAACCGATGATGCTTCAAACATTGCGGATTTGTTCTTTAGAGAAGTCGTTAGGTTGCATGGCATGCCTAGGACTATTGTTTCTGGTCGCGATGTTAAATTCTTGAGTTACTTTTGGAAGACTTTATTGGCTAATTTTGGCACAAAATTGTTGTTTTCTACTACTTGTCATCCTCAAACGGATGGACAAACTGAAGTTGTCAATAGAACTTTGGGAACACTTTTGCGTGCTATTCTTAAAAAGAACTTGGATTGACATTTCTATGGACGTTATTTTGGGGTTGCCTAGGGCTAAGAAGGGGAGGGATTATATTTTTGTTGTTGTGGATAGATTCTCTAAGTGGCGCATTTTATAGCTTGTCATAACACCGATGATGCTTTTAACATTGCGGATTGTTTCTTTAGAGAAGTCGTTAGGTTGCATGGCATGCCTAGGACTATTGTTTCTAGTCGCGATGTTAAATTCTTGAGTTACTTTTGGAAGACTTTATGGGCTAAACTTGGCACAAATTTGTTGTTTTTTACTACTTGTCATCCTCAAACGGATGGACAAATTGAAGTTGTCAATAGAACTTTGGGAACACTTTTGCGTGCTATTCTTAAAAAGAACTTGGATTGACATTTCTATGGATTTTATTTTGGGGTTGCCTAGGACTAAGAAGGGGAGGTATTCTATTTTTGTTGTTGTGGATAGATTCTCTAAGATGGCACATTTTATAGCTTGTCATAAAACGATGATGCATCAAACATTGCGGATTTGTTCTTTAGAGAAGTTGTTAGGTTGCATTGCATGCCTAGGACTATTGTTTCTGGTCGCGATGTTAAATTCTTGAGTTACTTTTGGAAGACTTTATGGGCTAAACTTGGCACAAATTTGTTGTTTTTTACTACTTGTCATCCTCAAACGGATGGACAAATTGAAGTTGTCAATAGAACTTTGGGAACACTTTTGTGTGCTATTCTTAAAAAGAACTTGGATTGAAATTTCTATGGATTTTATTTTGGGGTTGCCTAGGACTAAGAAGGGGAGGTATTCTATTTTTGTTGTTGTGGATAGATTCTCTAAGATGGCACATTTTATAGCTTGTCATAAAACCGATGATGCTTCAAACATTGCGGATTTGTTCTTTAGAGAAGTCGTTAGGTTGCATGGCATGCCTAGGACTATTGTTTCTGGTCGCGATGTTAAATTTTTCAGTTACTTTTGGAAGACTTTATGGGCTAAATTTGGCACAAAATTGTTGATTTCAATTACTTGTCATCCTAAAACGGATGGACAAACTGAAGTTGTCAATAGAACTTTGGGAACACTTTTGCGTGCTATTCTTAAAAAGAACTTGGATTGACATTTCTATGGACTTTATTTTGGGGTTGCCTAGGACTAAGAAGGGGAGGGATTCTATTTTTGTTGTTGTGGATAGATTCTCTAAGATGGCACGTTTTATAGCTTGTCATAAAACCGATGATGCTTCAAACATCGCGGATTTGTTCTTTAGAGAAGTTGCTAGGTTGCATGGAATGCCTAGGACTATTATTTCTGGTCGCGATGTTAAATTCTTGAGTTACTTTTGGAATACTTTATGGGCTAAACTTGGCACAAAATTGTTGTTTTCTCCTACTTTTCATCCTCAAACGGATGGACAAACTGATGTTGTCAATAGAACTTTGGGAACACTTTTGCGTTCTATTCTTAAAAAGAACTTGGATTGACATTTCTATGGACTTTATTTTGGGGTTTCCTCGGAATAAGAAGGGGAGAAATTCTATTTTTTTGTTGTGGATAGATTCTCTAAGATGGCACATTTTATAGCTTGTCAAAAAACCGATGATGCTTCAAATATTGCGGATTTGTTCTTTAGAGAAATCGCTAGGTTGCATAGAATGCCTAGGACTATTGTTTCTGATCGCGATGTTAAATTCTTGAGTTACTTTTGGAATACTTTATGTGCTAAACTTGGCACAAAATTGTTGTTTTCTACTACTTTTCATCCTCAAACGGATGGACAAACTGAAGTTGTCAATAGAACTTTGGGAACACTTTTGCGTGCTATTCTTAAAAAGAACTTGGATTGACATTTCTATGGACTTTATTTTGGGGTTGCCTAGGACTAAGAAGGGGACGGATTCAATTTTTGTTGTTGTGGATAGATTCTCTAAGATGGCACATTTTATAGCTTGTTATAAAACCGATGATGCTTCAAACATTGCGGATTTTTTTTTAGAGAAGTCGTTAGGTTGCATGGCATGCCTAGGACAATTGTTTCTGGTCGCGATGTTAAATTTTTGAGTTACTTTTGGAATACTTTATAGGCTAGACTTGGCGCAAAATTGTTGTTTTCTACTACTTGTCATCCTCAAACGGATGGACAAACTGAAGTTGTCAATAGAACTTTGAGAACACTTTTGCGTGCTATTCTTAAAAAGAACTTGGATTGACAATTTCTATGGACTTTATTTTGGGGTTGCCTTGGACTAAGAAGGGGAGGGATTCTATTTTTGTTGTTGTGGATAGATTCTCTAAGATGGCACATTTTATAGCTTGTCATAAAACCGATGATGCTTCAAACATTGCGGATTTTTTCTTTAGAGAAGTCGTTAGGTTGCATTGCATGCCTAGGACTATTGTTTCTGGTCGCGATGTTAAATTCTTGAGTTACTTTTGGAAGACTTTATGGGCTAAACTTGGCACAAAATTGTTGTTTTCTACTACTTGTCATCTCCAAACGGATGGACAAACTGAAGTTTTCAATAGAACTTTGGGAACACTTTTGCGTGCTATTCTTAAAAAGAACTTGGATTGACATTTCGATGGACTTTATTTTGGGGTTGCCGAGGACTAAGAAGGGGAGTGATTCTATTTTTGTTGTTGTGGATAGATTCTCTAAGATGGCACATTTTATAGCTTGTCATAAAACCGATGATGCTTCAAACATTGCAGATTTGTTCTATAGAGAAGTCGTTAGGTTGCATGGCATGCCTAGGACTATTGTTTCTGGTCGCGATGTTAAATTTTTCAGTTAATTTTGGAAGACTTTATGGGCTAAACTTGGCACAAAATTGTTGATTTCTATTACTTGTCATCCTCAAACGGATGGACAAACTGAAGTTGTCAATAGAACTTTGGGAACACTTTTGCGAGCTATTCTTAAAAAGAACTTGGATTGACATTTCTATGGACTTTATTTTGGGGTTGCCTATGACTAAGAAGGGGAGGGATTCTATTTTTGTTGTTGTGGATAGATTCTCTAAGATGGCACATTTTATAGCTTGTCATAAAACCGATGATGCTTCAAACATCGCGGATTTGTTCTTTAGAGAAGTTGCTAGGTTGCATGGAATGCCTAGGATTATTATTTCTGGTCGCGATGTTAAATTCTTGAGTTACTTTTGGAATATTTTATGGGCTAAACTTGGCACAAAATTGTTGTTTTCTGCTACTTTTCATCCTCAAACGGATGGACAAACTGATGTTGTCAATAGACTTTGGGAACACTTTTGCGTTCTATTCTTAAAAAGAACTTGGATTGACATTTCTATGGACTTTATTTTGGGGTTGCCTAGGACTAAGAAGGGGACGGATTCTATTTTTGTTGTTGTGGATAGATTCTCTAAGATGGCACATTTTATAGCTTGTTATAAAACCGATGATGCTTCAAACATTGCGGATTTGTTCTTTAGAGAAGTTGCTAGGTTGCATGGAATGCCTAGGACTATTATTTCTGGTCGCGATGTTAAATTCTTGAGTTACTTTTGGAATATTTTATGGGCTAAACTTGGCACAAAATTGTTGTTTTCTGCTACTTTTCATCCTCAAACGGATGGACAAACTGATGTTGTCAATAGAACTTTGGGAACACTTTTGCGTTATATTCTTAAAAAGAACTTGGATTGACATTTCTATGGACTTTATTTTGGGGTTTCCTCGGACTAAGAAGGGGAGAAATTCTATTTTTGTTGTTGTGGATAGATTATCTAAGATGGCACATTTTATTGCTTGTCATAAAACCGACGATGCTTCAAACATTGCGGATTTGTTCTTTAGAGAAGTCGCTAGGTTGCATAGAATGCCTAGGACTATTGTTTCTGATCGCGATGTTAAATTCTTGAGTTACTTTTGGAATACTTTATGGGCTAAACTTGGCACAAAATTGTTGTTTTCTACTACTTTTCATCCTCAAACGGATGGACAAACTGAAGTTGTCAATAGAACTTTGGGAACACTTTTGCGTGCTATTCTTAAAAAGAACTTGGATTGACATTTCTATGGACTTTATTTTGGGGTTGCCTAGGACTAAGAAGGGGACGGATTCTATTTTTGTTGTTGTGGATAGATTCTCTAAGATGGCACATTTTATAGCTTGTTATAAAACCGATGATGCTTCAAACATTGCGGATTTTTTCTTTAGAGAAGTCGTTAGGTTGCATGGCATGCCTAGGACTATTGTTTCTGGTCGCGATGTTAAATTTTTGAGTTACTTTTGGAATACTTTATAGGCTAAACTTGGCGCAAAATTGTTGTTTTCTACTACTTTTCATCCTCAAACGGATGGACAAACTGAAGTTGTCAATAGAAATTTGAGAACACTTTTGCGTGCTATTCTTAAAAAGAACTTGGATTGACATTTCTATGGACTTTATTTTGGAGTTGCCTAGGACTAAGAAGGGGAGGGATTCTATTTTTGTTGTTGTGGATAGATTCTCTAAGATGGCACATTTTATAGCTTGTCATAAAACCGATGATGCTTCAAACATTGCGGATTTGTTCTTTAGAGAAGTCGTTAGGTTGCATTGCATGCCTAGGACTATTGTTTCTAGTCGCGATGTTAAATTCTTGAGTTACTTTTGGAAGACTTTATGGGCTAAACTTGGCACAAATTTGTTGTTTTTTACTACTTGTCATCCTCAAACGGATGGACAAATTGAAGTTGTCAATAGAACTTTGGGAACACTTTTGCGTGCTATTCTTAAAAAGAACTTGGATTGACATTTCTATGGACTTTATTTTGGGGTTGCCTAGGACTAAGAAGGGGAGGGATTCTATTTTTGTTGTTGTGGATAGATTCTCTAAGATGGCACATTTTATAGCTTGTCATAAAACGATGATGCTTCAAACATTGCGGATTTGTTCTTTAGAGAAGTTGTTAGGTTGCATTGCATGCCTAGGACTATTGTTTCTGGTCGCGATGTTAAATTCTTGAGTTACTTTTGGAAGACTTTATGGGCTAAACTTGGCACAAATTTGTTGTTTTTTACTACTTGTCATCCTTAAACGGATGGACAAATTGAAGTTGTTAATAGAACTTTGGGAGCACTTTTGTGTGCTATTCTTAAAAAGAACTTGGATTGAAATTTCTATGGATTTTATTTTGGGGTTGCCTAGGACTAAGAAGGGGAGGTATTCTATTTTTGTTGTTGTGGATAGATTCTCTAAGATGGCACATTTTATAGCTTGTCATAAAACCGATGATGCTTCAAACATTGCGGATTTGTTCTTTAGAGAAGTCGTTAGGTTGCATGGCATGCCTAGGACTATTGTTTCTGGTCGCGATGTTAAATTTTTCAGTTACTTTTGGAAGACTTTATGGGCTAAATTTGGCACAAAATTGTTGATTTCTATTACTTGTCATCCTAAAACGGATGGACAAACTGAAGTTGTCAATAGAACTTTGGGAACACTTTTGCGTGCTATTCTTAAAAAGAACTTGAATTGACATTTCTATGGACTTTATTTTGGGGTTGCCTAGGACTAAGAAGGGGAGGGATTCAATTTTTGTTGTTGTGGATAGATTCTCTAAGATGGCACGTTTTATAGCTTGTCATAAAACCGATGATGCTTCAAACATCGCGGATTTGTTCTTTAGAGAAGTTGCTAGGTTGCATGGAATGCCTAGGACTATTATTTCTGGTCGCGATGTTAAATTCTTGAGTTACTTTTGGAATACTTTATGGGCTAAACTTGGCACAAAATTGTTGTTTTCTCCTACTTTTCATCCTCAAACGGATGGACAAACTGATGTTGTCAATAGAACTTTGGGAACACTTTTGCGTTCTATTCTTAAAAAGAACTTGGATTGACATTTCTATGGACTTTATTTTGGGGTTTCCTCGGACTAAGAAGGGGAGAAATTCTATTTTTTTGTTGTGGATAGATTCTCTAAGATGGCACATTTTATAACTTGTCAAAAAACCGATGATGCTTCAAATATTGCGGATTTGTTCTTTAGAGAAATCGCTAGGTTGCATAGAATGCCTAGGACTATTGTTTCTGATCGCGATGTTAAATTCTTGAGTTACTTTTGGAATACTTTATGTGCTAAACTTGGCACAAAATTGTTGTTTTCTACTACTTTTCATCCTCAAACGGATGGACAAACTGAAGTTGTCAATAGAACTTTGGGAACACTTTTGCGTGCTATTCTTAAAAAGAACTTGGATTGACATTTCTATGGACTTTATTTTGGGGTTGCCTAGGACTAAGAAGGGGACGGATTCTATTTTTGTTGTTGTGGATAGATTCTCTAAGATGGCACATTTTATAGCTTGTTATAAAACCGATGATGCTTCAAACATTGCGGATTTTTTCTTTAGAGAAGTCGTTAGGTTGCATGGCATGTCTAGGACTATTGTTTCTGGTCGCGATGTTAAATTTTTGAGTTACTTTTGGAATACTTTATAGGCTAGACTTGGCGCAAAATTGTTGTTTTCTACTACTTGTCATCCTCAAACGGATGGACAAACTGAAGTTGTCAATAGAACTTTGAGAACACTTTTGCGTGCTATTCTTAAAAAGAACTTGGATTGACAATTTCTATGGACTTTATTTTGGGGTTGCCTTGGACTAAGAAGGGGAGGGATTCTATTTTTGTTGTTGTGGATAGATTCTCTAAGATGACACATTTTATAGCTTGTCATAAAACCGATGATGCTTCAAACATTGCGGATTTTTTCTTTAGAGAAGTCGTTAGGTTGCATTGCATGCCTAGGACTATTGTTTCTGGTCGCGATGTTAAATTCTTGAGTTACTTTTGGAAGACTTTATGGGCTAAACTTGGCACAAAATTGTTGTTTTCTACTACTTGTCATCTCCAAACGGATGGACAAACTGAAGTTTTCAATAGAACTTTGGGAACACTTTTGCGTGCTATTCTTAAAAAGAACTTGGATTGACATTTCGATGGACTTTATTTTGGGGTTGCCGAGGACTAAGAAGGGGAGTGATTCTATTTTTGTTGTTGTGGATAGATTCTCTAAGATGGCACATTTTATAGCTTGTCATAAAACCGATGATGCTTCAAACATTGCGGATTTGTTCTATAGAGAAGTCGTTAGGTTGCATGGCATGCCTAGGACTATTGTTTCTGGTCGCGATGTTAAATTTTTCAGTTAATTTTGGAAGACTTTATGGGCTAAACTTGGCACAAAATTGTTGATTTCTATTACTTGTCATCCTCAAACGGATGGACAAACTGAAGTTGTCAATAGAACTTTGGGAACACTTTTGCGAGCTATTCTTAAAAAGAACTTGGATTGACATTTCTATGGACTTTATTTTGGGGTTGCCTATGACTAAGAAGGGGAGGGATTCTATTTTTGTTGTT